>NC_061517.1:14065000-14365000 GCF_022379125.1 Scophthalmus maximus
CACACACACACACACACGCGGCTACAGTCACGAGTCACGACTGCTCTTGGACACAACTATTCTTGTATACATTATATTGCTGGCATGCGCCGAGTAAAATCCCCCGCTTTGGAGGGGAATTCTAAGGAATGGGAATAGGTTTGTGTGTGTGTGAGTGTACATGGGCTGTGTGCGACGGTGTCGGGCACATGCGCGCGTGTGTTTCCCCCCGACAAACAAGCAAGAAAGAAACTTGAGGCGGAGAATTTATATCTAACAGATGTGTCTGACAGATGCAACTGTAGCTGTATCCGTATAAGTGTGTTTCTGTGTTGTTCTGAGGTGTTGCCCCCCCCCCCCCCCCCAACACCCTGATGGAGCTCGAGGACTTCCTTCCTATACCGTGAGGCCTTGCGTGGAAGTAGCAGGAGTATCAAAAATGTGATCCACTGTCCTCAAACGCTGGAGCAGAGTTTGTAGAAACCTCTGACTGGAAAGAAGAAAGGAGGAAAAAACTCCTTTCTGGCAAGGCATGAACAAAAAAAAAGCAAAAGGGGAGAAATGTGCAGAACTATGTGGCCTACCCATCCTGGGGGATGTTTTCATCTTTCTCCGTCTCCCCCCCCCCCCCCCCAAACTCTTTTTAATGTCTGCCATTTGAGAGACTCCAGAGGGGCTGCACCTGTTTGCCTCTTGGCTAGGAGCCCCCAAATCCCTCCTCCTGCCCCCGTCTGCCACTCATGCTGCCGCACCTCCTGGGATGGAAGGAGCGAGGGAAGGGGGGAGCGGGGAGGAGTGGTGAAGAGCAGGGTTGCGTGTGGTGGAAGGGATAGCTAGAGGGCTCGAAGGCGTCCGGGAGTAGGAGCAGTGATGTAGGCACAGACAGAGAGGGGGGGGGGGGTTGTTTCAAATCCAAGTCTTCTCTCCCACACCGGACAGACCTTACTTCTGTGGAGCTTTGAGTCACCACATTCTTTCTTTTCTTTTGTCTCACCCTTTCTCTTCTCGCTCCTGAACAAATACACATCTGCTCTCCCTATCTTCCCTGTTAACTTTACTTCCTCCGCCTTGTTGTTCCCCTTGCTCTTCTAAAATGTCCTTCTCTGTCCCAACCTCCTATGGTCTCCTCTCTCTCTCTCCCCCGTCACTGTGAGGCATCCATGTTAATCTGCAGTGACCTCTTCAGGTCAGATTAAAGGTCACCCAGCTCCACTTCCTAATGACCCAAGGGCCACACTCTCCTCTTTCTCCCTTCTTTTCTATGCTCATTCCTGACGTCTTTGACAAAAAAACAAAACCTTTCCCCCCACTAGTTTGGTTGTAGATTAGAAAAGAATGGTGAGACTTCTTGGTTTTTGAATCAGCTATAGTGCCAAAAGGAAGTTTCTTCATTATTGCAGACATACTTAGTTTAGTATAGGAGGATTTGTTTTCAGTATTATTTAATGATTTATTCACAACTTCATGATATGTGGCTGGAGGCTAAATTTCAGTTTGAGAGATTTTGTTGTTTTGGTTTCAGTTTGGCTCATTGGTGCCAGCTACAGTGATGTTTCTATTGTGGCACTAAACCAGACCATTTTTTTGGTAGAATTTCTTGTAGATTATTTTAACTTATATATATTATGTGTTTATATATGTACAAAATAACCTGAGGATTCTGGGGACAGTACTCTCATGTGTGTGTTTTTTTACTTTATGGTGGAGGAACAGTGAATCCTGTTGCTAAATTGTCCTACTTACTTTGTGCCATGTTGTGCAGAACCGTGGGCGCTTGGCTGAGAAACGCACCATCCCCCTTCCCCCCAACCGGGTGCCCAAGAAGGAGCTGGCCTCCATCTTCAGCAGTGACGACAGTGAAGGCAGCGAGCGGGCCAGCGGGGATCATGCCCACATCAAGCAAGAGGACGAGTTGCATTACAGTATCATGAGAAAGAGGTGAGGCGCCTTCTGTACGACTTCTGTTGCTTCGATGTCATTCTTTAACCAGACGTTTTACTTTTGTTTACTTCTAACATCACCTTTACTTTTTCTGCGTATGTTTAGAAAACATTGATGCAAACTGTCAGAATTATGAGGGCTTTCAGTGAAAATGCATAGATTGTGAAATCACCAGAAAAGGAAAATGTAATGCTACCATCTGAGGTGTCACCTTTGTTAAAAAAAAAAGTCTAATGGAAGGATGTGTGCTGAGCTTTCAAAGTGTTAATTGGTTTGTTGGTTAGCGTTTTGTTGCTCGCTGCCAAGTCTCGGCGTATCTGTCTGGACTTGATTTTGAAAGACAAAGTCACCTGAGTCACAAGTGTCTGCTTCATCCTCCCATGACCTTCCTGAGATCAGTTGGATCATAGTTTTTAATATAAAAAAACATATAAGTGGTTATAGTTTCAAAATCTATGTCCATAGTCATGTGCATCTGTTCTTGCTGCTCAATTAACAATTCAAGAAGAAATAAGAGCTGAGGGTGTGAAAGAAGTGAAAAACAGGATTAATACTAAGAAGAAGCAAATTGTCCTCTACAGTGCTTCAGCATTAGTAAAAACTCACAGTTCAATATGTATCTAATAACAGTCTCTGATTGCTCATCCTTCACACTTGTTGTTGCCATCGACTCAGGGGGGAAGTGTTTTTTACTTATTGCCATTGTTATTTCTGAGAGCTAGAAAAATAATACCACGTTTTTTATCGGAATAGAGCATAAATGCTTTACAAAGTTTAAATTAGGTTTTTATTTATTTATTTTCGCATTGTAGTGTGAATTAATAATTGGCTGTTTGACTAATTGTCTGAACTATAAATGTCTACAAGTCAATAAACTTCTGGTCTTTATACATGTAAACACACATATGCAGAGTTACAGTGAGGTCCCCTCATTAAGATAAAGCAAACGGGCTCTGAGGAGAACTGCCTCTCACTTATTGCATACAACTTGAAAATGGGATTTTATATATCATTTATTGGCTGTCTTTACAATGAATACTTTGAAATGACAGAATTATGACATTTTTAATCTGAAATAAACTCGGATCTGTGATTGCTCAGTATGCACATAAACATATTTGATTGGAAATCCGTCAGACTTTGGACAGATATGATGCAGAAGTTGTTCATTGATTAACCTCAGAAAGTCTCCAGCTGCATCATAAGCAGCTTGTGCAACCTCATTACGGAAGGGATGTTTTTCATCTCCTGAGACTCGCGTGTGACACGGCGGACAGCACAGCGACTTGTGAAGCTTAAAATGGATCCTCTAACCTCGTTTGTGAGGGCTTCCCCTCCCCCTGACACTTGTGCCGCTGGCGTGTTAAGATGATAATGAATTTAAAGAACACTTATGACTAATATGTCAAGCTTTTACCCTTTGGAAGGCGGCGGACTCGCTGGAGCCGCTGCGGCGGTCTGTCGTGGGCATCCGTCTGAGCCTTGTTTTATCCCTTAGTGCAGGTCTGGACGAACGGGATAATGGGATGTCCAATCACGGAAATCTTATTTCCATTGACCGCAGCTTCGTAAGTGAGTCGTAGAAGGGTCTTAACAAATTGGATTTGGCCGATGGATGTGAAAAATACAGGGCCTCTGTATACATGTGTGAGTGTATCTGTGCTGCCTCGTCCACACATCATCAGGGCTGGCGGCAGCACCGTGTCACACCCACTCGGTTGTTGCAACCTGCCGACAATTAACTGCACCTTAATTTGTATAGACACTTGTAAGCAGCATGTTTCAATTATTTATCCAGATTTCTTTTGTCTTAGCAAAACCTCATGCAACGAATTAAGTACAATTTCTTTAGCTCATACATTTACATACATAATTTCTACTCTACGCTGTTTCAGTGCATAGAATATATAATGTCACTCTATAGCCGCTTTCAAACAAACAACATTTCCTGAGGGGCTGTAAAAGTTCATGACACTTTCAGGAACTTTTCCTGAAAGCCCCCATGGCAAAATTTCCAGAGAATATCAGAGTGAGCCCATGAACAGCAGGAAAATCCCCAGAAAATTCACTGTAAACAAAAACAAAGCTTTCCGCAGTGGAACTATCGTCATGTCCTGGCTCATGCGTGCTCTACCGCAGAATGTTTTCAGAACTGTTCTTGTTGGTGTGAACACGTCAGACTCGGGACAATCTCCTGCTGCGTTCTTCGCATATGAACGGCAAACTCCGGAAAAAGTCTGGACTCAATTTTGCTGACATTTTCCACAGTCCATGTCTGGAAATTGCGTACGTACCATTTAAGATTAGATTGTTCGGTTGGTTCACGTGGCCAACTGCTGCTAAGGGGATTATTCTGTTATTGTCAAATGTCAACAGGTGGTGTTGTCATAGCTCATCGATCTCATCAGGACTTCTTGTCAGGTTCATTAGAAGCTGGGTCCAACTTTAAAAAATGAAAAACAGATTAATGTTAACATTCACCGGCTTTACAGACAATTGGTTTATTTGGTGTTTATTTGGGGTTAAAGCTGCACTTGTCCTGCCGAAGAAGCTCAGAGCTTTCCAGACTCGAGACTGAAGTGCAGTCAAGCCTCAGCGCTAAGCAATTCATCATTACTTCAATGAGGTATTGATACCTCCAGCTGCTCGGGGTATCCATAAGTCTAGAGCAGCTCCTCTGAAACAGACAAGGACTGAGAGGTGGAAATAAAATCTGGTTTCATTATCACCTTGGCATTGCCTCGGTATCAATACTGCAGATTTTTTTTGTGTGACTTGAATTCATTAACACGGATATAAGGATTTCATCTTAGACACTAAATATCTGATGCCAGTAACTCAGGATTTTAGCGTCTTACTCAGGGGCAAAACAAAGCCTACCTTAGTGTTTGTTTCAGTTGGCCGTAGATAACAAGGCTTTGATCGAAAAGTGCTGACTGAGAGTCTGGGTAATTACCCGACAACCACTGTGGATTTTATAAGTTACGCCCCCTGACGTCTGCTTTTCAGCCTGGGCCCTGTGGAGAGAAAACAAATCCACCATACCCATGATTAACCTTCACCCCCCAAAAAATATTGGCAGTGTCTCAGTTTTTCTTTTTTTATTATCATTATTTTTTTTTTAATCAATCATGTGGCCATTTGTAACTTGATCACTAACATAAACAAATGCTTTTGGGAAATTTTATAAATACTACATATGCTTTAATATTGCAGACTTAGTAGGGTGAGTAGGAAGGGGAGGGCTGTTTGGAGCTTATAGACTGATATTGTGATAATTGTGTGTTGTTGATTTTTACTCAACTGAAACACTGAAGCAGAAGGAAGATTTGGTGTTCACTGAAACTGCTTCAAGATTCACAGTACACTGAAGTCCGGACATTTTCCCGCACTTTTCCAGAGGCGCTCTATGTGAGAAACGCAAATCTCCGTAAATGTTGCTCCCTGCCAGGCAACCCAGTAAAATGCACGTGAGAATATACAGCAGGAAAATCACTGAAAAAATTCATAGCGAGCCAGCGATGACTGTGAACAGAACCTAACGTCGCGTCCCGCCTCCTGCATGCTCCATCCAGACGCCACGGAATGTTCCGCTCTGTTGGTGTGAACGCGTCCGACTCGGACAATCTCCCGCTGCGTTCGTTACACGTGGAAGGCAAAAACTCCAAGTTCACTACCAGCTGCGGTGCAGGGGTAGTGTTTAGTTTCAGAAAACGGAAGATGCTGACGTTCATAAGCATTTCCCCTTTTATAGTCCATCTTCCTGTATGAATCCAGATCTTTTCATGGAGCAGCATTGGCTCATATTTGTTTAAGGGGACAATGTGCTCAATCTGTGCAATAACGGGCATTGATGCCGAATAAGCTACTGTATGTCTATTGCATTTGACATTTTGTCCTCTGGCTTTATTGAGCAACTGTGTCATTGCCTTATGCCAGTAAGGGGTCACGGACAGTGTGAAATTACTGGAAATGGCTCTTCCCCTAAAGCACTAATTAGTGAGCTCGGAGGTTTTACAGCTTTCTAGAGGAGCGCTTTCCGCTTCCAGAATTTCTGGCCTTGTTTACACGCGTTAACCATGGCAACAGAGTCACAGCAGTTTGGTTGTTGATTGGGCGTTGGCTATGGCAGCACGATGTTCATTGTTTCCACATAGAGCAGTTGTTTTCTCTATTAACTCCCTGTGAATACACGGGATTAACCAAAAAGATGGTGTGCAGTGTTCCAGCAGTTCAGTCCCAGATTTGACGTTGGCTTGAAGCTTGTTGGTTCATCAATTCCACATGTAAAGGACACACAATGTTTACCATTCATCAGTGTATTGAAATCAACTGGAGATAATAAGAGCTTTGGCCTTTCGTTGTAGCAGCTTGCTCTTTGGGATTACACCACATACTATATGTTACTATAACAGATCATTTCTTTTTTAATCAAAATGTCCCTTAAAATTATTTCCAGATTAGAAAAATTAGAACAACGAGAGCTCACTAGAGGAGAAATGAACAGGCTCAGTGCAGGAGAGAACCTAAATGCAACATGGCGGACTTACAGTATCTCCATTATACTTTTCTTTCCTTCCTTGGCTGATTTATCGACCTCATGTCAATTCTCTGCAACCGAGGAACAACTGGGAGAAGAGGAGCCCAAGTGAAGCTGGGCTACTCTTAGATATTTATGTATCTATTTCTGTATTTATTCATTTCTCCCTCCGGTTGCAGGGCTCCTAGTTGCGGGTTGTCTTTCGATCCAGCTGTGAGCAGCATGGCAATTGTGTTTCCGTTGCTTACAGGAATCGGACGAAACATAAAATGTATAAGGAACAGATCTATATACACCGACTTTAAACGTTATGTGCCCTGAAGTTATATGTATTTCCTCAATAAAAGACTTTATTTACCTTTGAGGAGGGGAATCGTATAAAACTTTGCTCATTCCCTTTTTTTCCTCAGCACTTTGCCCAAGCCCATATCTTATTGTGCTGGAATTTATGATTATTACATATTGCCTGGTTGTATTTGAATGTTGCTGTGGGTCACATGTGCAGGTTGGAGTGAGTTGTGTTCGGGCTGTCGTCTTGAGACCAGAGGCGGGTGCACAGTAAACCTGTGAGCAGCCAGATGTTACACAGCGACCTCTCTGTCTCTCCTGCTCTCTCTCCTCCACACCTCCACCTTCACATCCCTGCTGTGTGTCTGTCAGCACTTTCCCAGTGGTGGTGTGAGACATGGCGTCAGGGTGCCTGGGCTGCCAGCTTCTGCCAGCTCACACTGTGACCTCCAGCCCCGCCACCTCAGCTCCACGTGCCAATGCCGCAGCAGGTCACTGCCGGGCGTTTATACTGAGCTCACTCCCCGTGCCAGGAGAGGAGTCTTTTCATGTGCGCACCGTGATGGCAAAAGTGAGCACAGCCTTTCCTGCCAAAGGCAGATTGATTTAATTAGTTTTTACAGGGATACTGGGAATTTTTCTGTAATTGACATTCATGACTTATCAATAGAAAGCATTCACTTTGAGAATTGGAAAAAAAATTATTTAACAGCATATTGTGAAAATGAATATTGAGTAGGGGGAAATATGATTTGTATTCAAAAAAGCACTGAAAGAAAACAGCAGTAGAAATTGCTGGATGTTGCCTGAAATGAGTGAAAAAAAGATAAAAAGTTAAAAAGTTTCAAGTATCGACAGTATTGGCATTTAATGCTTGGTTGGATTCCTTGGATTTTTTTTCTTATTATTCTTGGATCAGATATTTCCTGAGCTAAATCAGTAAAACTTTGTAACTTATATTAGACCATATATTCGCTCTCGGCCAAGGGTGGGGAACGTTTTTCCTATATGGGCCATTTTAGTTTTAATAACATCCTTCATGGGCCATACTAAATCATTGAATAAATACATATATAATGATGATGCTGCTCACAGCTGGTTTTGGCCAAAACAACTTGCTCAAACAAAACCTCACCTTGAGTGCCATTCATGACTTGCAGAGGCAGTTATTCGTCCCTCGTATCGAACGCGGCAGTGATCCTATGCACAGAAATGGCTGGTTGAGCTGAATTTGTTATGTCTGTTGTTCCATCGCAGGCCACAGAGAAAAACTGGACATTTCTTGTGTCCTTCTCTGTATCAGTAATCCGCTCTGCCATTGTTCTTTGAGACCAACTGTCACTTTGGAACAATTTTACTTGGTCCGATTGCAGCAGCTCCGCAGCAGCAACAAGGATCCGTCACAAATTCTCCTCCTGAATTAAGTTACAGCTTCTTAGTTCGCTTACAGTACCACAAACCTCGCCAGTGTAACCTTGTCTTTGTCAGACTGCGGTCTTGTGAAAGCTGCTTGTTGGCAGCACCAAACTCCGCCAAAGAGCGTCAACTTTATCCAAGAGCATTTGTCCTTGTAACTCATCCAGTTTAGCCACATGGTACCAGGTGTAGAGTCGCCGGTCCCTGTGAGTGCATGCCTGCACAGTGGACACACAGGGTTGTCTTTATTGTTTGTCCATTTCTATTTTGTGTATTTATGAATTGTCCCGCTGGCCCTATACATCCCAGAGGCCTGGAGGTTCAACC
This sequence comes from Scophthalmus maximus, assembly GCF_022379125.1. Classification (NCBI taxonomy): domain Eukaryota; kingdom Metazoa; phylum Chordata; class Actinopteri; order Pleuronectiformes; family Scophthalmidae; genus Scophthalmus; species Scophthalmus maximus. Next base: position 14,073,492 of record NC_061517.1, read on the forward strand.
ACCCCTGCTTTAGGTTTTTAACAGATGCACAATCTAAGGAAATTTAAAAAGTAAAAAATGATCAAATGAGAAAGCTCCAGTAGAAATAAAATGACTTATACATAGATATAACAAACATTTCAGTAATGTTGGGCACCAGTCGTATCCATGACAGAATCTGTCGCTTAACGCACATTAGTTGTGCCAGTGTCTGGGTCAGTGTGTCTGTCCTGTAGCCGGGGATGAAGGGGCAGTATTGACCAGTTTAGGGATGAGCTGAGGACGAGATAATTGTCTCCGGCGTGCACCTGGGAGATAAGAAGGCGGCTCATGTCCGTCTTAGCTATCAGGCCCAACAGCTACAATATAACCCCCCACCGTCCTCTCCGAGGCCCCCGTCCTCCCCAGCTCACGCTGGCCTCAGGAGCTCCTTGGGGAGCGCTGACTCAGGTGACTGGGTTTTAAACACCATCCCCACCCCCCCTTTCCATCTTCCAGGGCTTGACTATGACCTTGCCTCCACCCACAGAAAGAAGGGAGGGAGGGTGTAGAGGAGGAGGGCAGAGGTGGGTGGGGATAGGACTAGGCCCTCATTAGCCCCGGCCGAGGTGGGACAGCTCAGGGAGAGTGCGCTAATTACCCCACTAACAATGTCCTTGCCATTCATGGCTTAAAGCGGCCACTTTGCTACGGGATAATAACCCCATCACCTCTGTGAGGAGTTCAGGATAGCATTATCACAATCAGTTTAAATGATGGACAGAGGGTGGTGTTACAACGCAGAGAGCTGATTGATGGATTTGGCTGCAGTTTCTTCACAGTGGAGTGTATAACTCCAGTGCGTGTGATGTGTGGTGGGGTTTTTTTTTTTTGAGTCACTCTGTGACGCAGATACATTATTATATGACTTTAAGCACAATTAAAATAAACCTTCCCTGCATCCCATTTTCTTTTTGGAAGAAAACCATTGGGCTCAGACACAGATAGCTACTAATTTTAGCAATTTACACTCTAAAATAGAAGTCTGTCATTAGTCTAAAAACTTTGCAGTCGCAGTCCAATCAAGCGTCTCTTCGCGTAGCAACAGGCGCGGACTGTTTTGTCTGAGACTGTTTTCTGACTCATTGGTTCTCTGTGACAGAAAGGTGACTGGTGAAGCCAGCGTCAGGGCCTCCACGCTCCCCTTCGTCCTTTCTGTTAGCGTGTGGAAAACAGCTTGGCGACCGGCAGCCTGACATTACAGCAGGAGCCTGTAATCATGGGACTGTAAAAACCCAAATCCAGCAGCCGCAAACAGTGTGGCCTCGTCATAGTGGTGGCAGCTAAGAACCATTCACCGCTTTTGTCCCATAAACTGTGCTTGCCGTGTCATACCAGACCCCCTTCATAGACGATTCTGCTTTCAATAAAGTCGCCGGTTAGGCCTGTAAAGGAGATTTCTGCTGACACTTGAGGAGAGACTGTTGCCATCAAAAATAAATGTGTCGAAATGCTGCATATTCTCAGGATCATTTTGTACAGTTGACAGGAACTCTCCTGTTCTTTTGGATTTGTAAGGCTCTTCCATGTCACACGTATGTCACAGTCATTTAACAGTAAATCATATGTAAACTGTGAGCTAAAATATATTCAACACTGCACATCTCCTAGCACACAAGCGGTTTGCCATTACACCGTGACTACGCTTGTGCTGCACGGCTGCCATACTCCCCTCAAACGCTAAGCGCCTATTTCCCATCATTATGCTATTTAATGCGATCAGGATGGTAATCAGATTGCAAATGAAATGCCTCTATGACACAGTTGTGTGAGGTTAGAGAGGCGAGAGAGCATTTGGAAGGGCAGAGTGGCTTCGACCAGATCTTGGCATAATCTGTAAACCCTCCTCCTCCGGGATCTGAAGGGCAGGACAGGGAGCACGAGAGCGCTGGATGGTTTTGTTGTGAAGGACCTCGTGTTGAGTGTACACTTGAAAATAAGTGAAATCTTTTTTTTTCTTTCCTGTTGAGCGTGTCATATACCATCGATTCATCGTGTTGTCTAAAAAACGTTATTCCGAATAATTAAAACCTGCTCAAAGTTGATGTTAATTTCACCTTAAATATTCATAACTTTCAAATTATCCAATTGCCATAGAACCGCTGTAAGCGGCCGAAATAAAAAGAAAGAGCCATAATCAGGTTTTAAAGCTTATAAACTACTTATGAGTTGTGAATATGTACGTTAATACATCTTAGTGTGGAAGATGAGAAGGGATGAAGGGCCCAAAAGTGCTGGATGCAGTAGTCTGTCAGTGTGTATTACACACCTCGGAGCGAAGAGCCGCTTTACAGGACAGCCACTTGTAGCTGGTGAGACTGTGTTTCAGGGAGGACAGGTCTGTCCGGACGGTGGATTTCTGTGGTAAGTAGTGTGTGAAATTGTATGAGTTTATGCTCTGCTGCTTTAGAGTGCATTGTGGAATTAAGTTTGTTTGGGGAATTCTTTTAAATGCGTTTATTCCTCTCTCCTTTTCTGTCTGTCACAGTCGTGACAGTGACCTCTCTACAATCATTTCCAACCTGCACAATACTCGACAGCACGGCATGCCCGAGGGCCAGTCAGCCTCCGACCACAACACCAGCACTGGAAGCACAGGTAGGACCCCCAGCAATAATGTGTGTGTTTAAAGGTTTGTCAGTATGTGGTTAAAATTCAGGAAACATGTTGGATGTTGTCTTTCTTTCTCCTTCCTTTTTTCCCTTCCTTCTCATTCTCCTTCCTGATGATGCATCTGCCTCCTCGTCTCCTGTAACATATGTAAACGGTCCATTCCCCATTTAATTTACTCTAATTTGTGTGATTGGAGGAATTTAACATAAGCTTATTACTCATTCCTGAAGGTCGCTCTCAAGTTGATTACTTAATGTGCTTCCCAGATTCTCTGCCACACTCCAGGATTTTTGTTAAACCCCCTGTTTTAAATTACCTCTGAATAAATAGCTTTGTTTGCCATTAATCCATTTTCATGTGAGCAGAGGAACCATGGTGTGCGTATGCTAAGCTAAGAGCTTTTCTTGCGGCTTACAGACAGAACGGAGACAGCATTTAATCACAGCTATTTGTCAAATGGCTTGTATGAGGATGTTGTGCAGCCACCGAAGACATATGGTTGTAAAACGGCGTCTCTGGATATCAATATTCGGCGATCAACCAACTGCGCTAGATGTTCCTGCCACTGTTTGTTAGCTTTACCCATTTGTCTATATCCACATGTCAGTGTGGTTTACGGCCTCCTAACAAGGTTTGACTGATGGCAACAGTGCATCGCTGGCAAAGCATCACCCCCAGACAAACGTTTCAAATTATCATATAAGTGCACATCAAAAATGAATTGGAGGACAAAAATAATTATATTAGTTCAGAAAAGGCAACTAATTAAGGAATTAGTTGCCGTTTTTATCAGGGGAGACCATACCTTTGCTCCACTATTGCCCGGGGTTCGACCCTGTCCCTTATCCCATTAGCCAGAGGCACAGCAAGAGGCATAATCAGCCCAGACCCTACATCTCCATACCCACTCTCTGTGTGCTCATCGCCTCTGTCTGCCAGATTGTGTGTCCATACGGTGCCGCTGATATCGGGCAGGGCGGGTGGAAGGTGCAGGGTATTAGACTGTTCAACACCCACTGTCTTAGAGCTAGTTTGGGATGGATATCCACCCAAATACTGGTCTAATCATCTGTTAAATTTGATGGGGAGATCAGACCCCTGAGTAGTTGTCTTAATGGAGAAAGACACGAGGTGGGTGGGGGGTGGTGATGGAGGAAGGGGTGAACAGAGTGTGGCCTACGCCAGAGGGGGTCCCGGACCCCCAAATCTGTCCGTTGGAGCATTAAAGGGAGATTTAACAGACTACCTAAGCGGCTCGCTCCGTGTCTGTAAACAAGTCCAATCCGATCAGCCACTGGCTCTAATTCTGTCTGCCAGTGAAATTAGACACACACACATTCACAAACACTGCAATTACACATAAACAGCACATAGTTATATAGATGCGTGCCCACGCAAAATCAACACAGGTTCAAATTTGTGTCCAAATACATGGGTGGGTGTCATATTGATGAGGTTTTAGAGCAGTGGATTATTTGACTTAACGATGGATGAGAACTCTGTTCTGCCACTCAACTATTTGACTTTTCCCCCAAAAGTGTTTTACATCTAACAATGAGCCGTAGATGGAAAGAATCTGAGAAACGGGGATTCAGACAGTTAAAGAACGGAGAGAGGAAAGAGAAGAAAAGTTCGCAAGAGAGAGATGAGAGATGCAGTGATGGAAGAAACATTTGGAAAGAGAGGCAGAGGAAAGAAAGATGAATGAGTGCGGTGGTGGTATCAGGGGAGGGCAGACGGCAGCTACGGCGGTGGATGGCTCCGTGTTTGTGTGCGCCCGTGTGTGCGCCTGTGTGTGCGCCTGTCTGTGTGTGCGCCCGTGTGTGTGTGAGTGTGTGTGTGTGTGTGTGTGTGTGTGTGTGTGTGTGTGTGTGTGTGAGTGTGAGTGTGTGTGTGTGTGTGTGTGTGTAAATGCGTGCGTTTGTGCGTGCGTGCGTGTGTGTGTGTGGGTCAGGAGGAAAGGGAAGCAGTCTTGCCGGGTCGTCTCTGTGCCGGAGTGGGCCGTTAATTAAATCTGAGGGATAGACAGGCGGGCTGCCTCCCTCCTTCTCCTCTCCTCTCCATTCGTCCCTTCCTCCCTTTGCTCTCTCACTCTCCAGCTGCCGGCTATTCGGCGGCTCCACAAGAGGCGGAGGGGAGGGAGGGAGGGCGGTGGGGCGGGAAGGAGTGGGAAGGCAGGGGCGCCGACGCTGAGAGTCTGGCTGCCTGTGGAGACTGTAAACTGTGGCTCTGCGGTCAGACCGGAGACTCAAACAGGCAGATAAGGTGTTTTTGGACTGCCACTCTCTCTCTCTCTCTCTCTCTCTCTCTCTCTCTCTCTCTCTCTCTCTCTCTCTCTCTCTCTCTCTCTCTCTCTCTCTCTCTCTCCCTCCCCGTCCGCTTGCTGCACTCAGACTCCCAGAGGCAGTTACAGCCTGTTGGTGTGATTGTGGTTGAGGCTGTGTGTGTGTGTGTGTGTGTGTACCTTTACGTCTTTCATTTAAAATGCATAGTTTTATATGCTTTCTTGTGTGTGAATATGCACCCTAGCGAGTGTGTGCAAGACTTGAGAATGTGAGTGAGGTTTGCTTCTCAGTATTACCAGCCAGTTATTACATGATAAGCGTAAAAAAGGCAATTTATTACAAAAGTAAACCCTCCAGGATTTCTGATGATATTAGCTCTGTCATATGTACAAGTACAATGAGATGTGTACTTTAAAATATCCTAAAATGTCCCACAGGTCAATTGGGCTGGAATTGCATTACCATAACAAAATGGCTTCCCGGGATTATAGTGTATAGATACATAACTGTATGTGTATGTGGATTTAGAGAAAATAGATAGGCTCTCCTCTCTTGTGGGGCCAACTAAGTAAAAGTTTCAATCGAAAAATTTTTGTATGTTTTCCACACAAACTTGCGATCCAGACCGTAAACTCCTCAGGAAAATGTTTACTGAGTGAGTCGCCCTCTGCTGATGCTTCCAGAGAATACAGGAACTTCCAAATTTGGCTTCATTTTCCAGACCCGGTGACTACGTCCATTTTTATATACAGTCTATGGTTACTGCTGATGGATACCATGTCACCACCTTTGTACCAGGTGACCAGAAAAAAGAACGCAACAAAATTACTTTTTTATCGTGTGACATAGCAGTACTGCAATGCAAAAAATGGGATATTTATTTAAATGACAATGTCAGATTTTCACTTTAAGGTCAGACACATTTCGGTGGTGTTCCTCTCGCTCCTCCTCCGTTCAATTTCTCACTTCCTGTTGTGAAGACAGAACAAGGCAAACAGGAGCAGTGTTGCTGTGTGTGTACATTTGCACACGTTGGCCGTGGTGCATCCTCCCCTCAGCATGAGCAGAAGCGCCTCCCTCCCCGTCTCCGTCACCCTCCCTCGCCCTCCCTCCCCTCCCCCTCCCAGCTGCATCGGCCCGTAAGCCAATCAATGGCAGGGCTTTCAGGGCCGGCGGAGGCCCCGGCGCACGGAGGAGTGATCAATAAGTTATTAGCACCATTCTGTCAGCTGTAATGTGGAGATTGATCGGGGGGCTGTGGCTGGCGGCTCACCCCACATCCCCGCCTGTCACCCCCCCCCCCCCCCCCTTCTTCGCATAGCCCCCCCTCCTCCCGTGCCTGATAAAGATGACAGATTAACGGAGTAAGAGAGGAATTAAGGAGTCTGGCTGTCTGAGCTGTCACTGCGCTCCATGGGATGGAGAGAGGAGAGGAGGAGGACTCAAGTTTGAAGGAGGAGAGGAAATCTGAGAGTCAGGGAGAAGGAGGAATGCTCCCCTGCGGATGGTTCGCCCTGGTGGTGCCATATGAAAGAGAAGCGGTTTAGGCCCCGCTGGTCCCTCTTTCTGTCCCTCTGTTCTCATCCCTCTCTTTCTTTTGGTGGGAGGAACCAGTAATGAGATGCAGAACAACGAGCAAGGGGAAACTGTGGCAGAGGCTAGAACATGTTGTGTTTAGGCCAACTTATTAAAAAAAAGTTAGCCCGGTCTGTTTAATTACCATAAACAAACCGAGAATCTTAGCAGCTAATGCTATTTGTGCGTAATTGTTGACAATTAAAAAAATCACAGCTTTCGGAGCCAGAGGAAAACTCCATAGCCGCTAATTCCTCCGTGATATTAACAAGCAGGTGATAAGGAATGGCCCCGGGTGGAAAACTTGACTGCAAGCGGTGTTAGTGGGAGTAAAAGGGTTAGCGTATAGACGCTAGCAGAGCTCAGGATTCGGCATTAAAAGGGAGCGCCGGTGCTCTAAGAAGCCCCATTTAATTGGCTTTAAAAGCTTTCCGCCCTCAAATCTCTGGCCCTCGGGCACTTGCTCAGGAGACGGAGTGTCTTGAGTGAGGTCGGCTCAAGAGACGACTCAAGTGTGTGTTTGATCATGAGAGGCTCTGGGTGTGGATGTAAGCGTGTGTGTGTGCGTGTGAGTGTGCGTGTGTGTGTGTGTGTGTGTGTTGGGTAGAAGAAGGGGTTTAATTGATGGGTGCTCTCTCTCTCTATGTCTCCGTTAATATTCCACCAATATGATACAGATGGAGAGCTTTAGTGTTTTTTTCTTTTGACCAGTAAAAGAAAGGCACGAAACATGATTTTAAAATGAGAGGAAACGGAGAAGACAGAAGGAGCAGAAATTGTGAAATACATCCAGTGTTTGTGTGCGTGCGTGCGTGCGTGCGTGCACTCTTGTCAATTAACGCCCCCCCCTGCTTCCACTGTCTCTTTAGGGTGGTACAGGGAGTGTATTTCCTCAGGACCTGAGAGGCAACATCAAACACTGGATCATTAGTGAACCTCCTCCCTCTCCCTTTCTCTCCCTTTCTCATTTGCTCACTCACCCTCTCATCAACACCAGGGCTCCTTTCGGCAGCACAACAAAAAGTAATCCTCAGAGTCCTGAGTCTGAATCTCTCTCTGTCTCCTTCCCCTCCCTGTCTACCTGTGTATTGTTATAGAGAATAAAGGACTTAGGTTAGTTGATAGGTTAAGGGTCAAAGGTCAGACTTCCCTCAAGCTTCCCCCCTCTCCGTTGATGATGGCCCTCCTGTCGCTACAGCAACAATATCCGGAGTAGACAAGTGATGGAAATTGCCAAATGTTGTTAGTTGTCCCTCCCCTGTTTTCTCTGCACTATTTACACATGCTGTGCAAAAGATGAAAAATTGCTTTGTTTAAAAAGACAGACACTATTCCCCCACACCCCCATCCCTAAAAATGTGCACAGGGAAGTGAGAGAAAGTGAGAAAAAAGAGAAAGAGAGGAAGCAGTTGCTGCCATGGTTTGGCTGTCGGTTTAGAGAAAGAACAAGAGTTGGAGGAGAAATAAAATAGAGGTGCATGAGAGAGAGAGCGAGCGAGACAGCAATGACACACTGATTTTTCCTTCCTGCCGGCGCTGTGTGCGTTTTGCGTCTGGATCCCCTCCCTCTCTGATTAGGCCCGTATTGATTTGAGGTGTGTTTGAGGGGGGTGGATGTGAGGCGACGGGGCAGGAAGGAAGAGTGGGATGAGAGGGGAGGAGAGGAGGAGGGGGAGGAGGAGGAGGAGGCAGTAAGGGGGTGCTGTAATTGTACACTAGATGCTCCTCTTTGGTGGCAGGGTAAGAGGCAGGGGAGAACAGGGAGGAGGACGAGGAGGAGGATGAGGAGGAGGAGGAGGATGAAAAGAAGGAGGGTGTTAATGGGAGGTGAGAGAGAACTCCTGATGGAGGGAAGGCTCAAGCACACCTAGAGGAGTGGAGAGGAGGAAGCAGGAGAGAAGCTCAGAGGTGTGTTTATGAGGGGAGAACTGCAACAAGGTGGGGGTGAGGGGCGACTGATGTGGAGGTAGAAAAACTAAAAATAAACACATAATATAGACATAATGTGAGCAGAGAGGAATTTCTCAAGCAGCTGAGAGGCTCTAGTGCACTTTCGTTCAGTCAGAGGCTTTTGTTCCAACATCTGGAAAGAGAGAGAGAGAGCGAGAGAGCAGTGATAACACTTGAGGACAAACTGTCGGAGAGAGACATCGGAGGAGACAGAGAGACCGAGCCCTCCGCCCTCCTTCCAGCAGACAAACACACGTGAATGAGCTGGGCAGATCTGTCATCCACAGCGGTGCGGGCCCCCTCTCATCTCTGACAGAACAGGCACATCTCCAGACGCCTGTGGCTTGCTTCACTCGCTCCGTTTCTCTCTCTTACTCTCCACCTGTCACCCCCCCCCCCCCACCCCCCCCCCCCCCCCCCCCCCTTGACTTCTTTTCACTTCTCTCGCTCTGCATTTCCAAAGCAGCCGCCATGTATGCAGGTAGACACCGAGCAGGGCGGCAATATCGAGCCTTTACTTTGGCCTTTTCACTGACTGCGCTTTCTCTCCTTGTGCATGTGTTTACAGATGCCCTCCTAGGCAAGCGGAGAAGCTTCTCTCCCAACAGCAGCAGCGAGTGTCCCTCTGACAACAAGAAGTCACGTAGCGTATCCCCCAAAGGTAAGACCGTGCAGCATTTTTGTGTGTGGTGGGGCAACAGATGTGCTTGGACACGCATTATCTAAGAGGAAACGGGTGAACAAGTGTTGTATAGAAAGTGAAAGGACGGAAGCTGCAGAGTGAGGAGAGAGACACATGCAGTGGTATTGATTGAGCTGCTGGTGGTGAGTGTAATGGTGGGACACACACACACACACACACACACACACACACACACACACACACACACACACACACACACACACACACACACACACACACACACAGTGTTATACTCTTGCAGAAACACAGGCTCACTTTTTTCTCACGTCATCTCTCAATAAACCCATTCCTCTGCGTCACACAGCTGAATCTGCATACACACGTGATAGAGGAAGCCACACAAATGACAAAGGAGAGTACTTGCTCACTTGACCAATAATGGTATGAAATCATGAAGACATGTTTTAATGTGCTGCTATACAGACCTCCCCTCTGAACGGTTTACTCTAGAACTATTTTCTACCCCAGACGCCGTCCCAATGAAAACAGTGATTTGGGTGAACTCGGCCGTTAACAGGAAAACCGAGCATGGGTAGCTGTCATGTCCGCTTTCCTCTAAATACGGCACATATAGTAATATTATATCCGAATAATATAATAACTTAGATAGTATGCCATTTAGGTAAGATGGTATCAGTCTCGTTGCTGATTCCTATCCCAAACATATGATTGTGCTTTTTTAATTAGCTCTCTATGACGGACCATGGCAAGACGATGCCCCTGTGTAGCTCTGGAATCCGGTCACCGTCCTCTATTATTCATATCTCCGTTGTGTGGTGTGAAACCGGGCCCATGGTGTGGAGCCGGCACGGCCACCAGGCCTGTCCCTCTGGGCTGCTGAGAAAGACTTCCTGACGGATGCATTATACAGCAGGCCAAACCAAGGGTGGCTCACCGCACATCCATCTGCAGACACACGAACAAAATGCGCACACACACACACACACACACACACCAAGGCCTCGTGTCAGCCAGTCAGCAGCGCACACGCACATAAATGGCACAAATAGCTCTGGTTATTTGAACTATTAGTAAATTGTTATTTTATGATGCATTGTGGGAAAAAAATAGATCGGTGTGCATATTTACATAAGTGCATGTGGAGGTAAGATTGAGCTGTGTGGAGGCTCAACATGAACCGCGTGTTGACTTTTGCCCTCTGGGTGACCTTTGACCGACAGCAGCCCTGCCGCCTGCAGCCCCTTTCACTGTGAAGAGAAGCTCTCATTCCCGGCCATTATGGTTTTACGTAGACACAACCCAGCTCCTGAAAGATGCATGCATTTTATTGTGTGTGTGTGTGTGTGTGTGTTTATATACTCAGGCTTTTAAGGCAAATGGAGCTTGTGTGTTTTTCTCCTGACTTTGTGTGTTGTTGTGCGTATTTAAGGCAACAACCCCTGTATTTGCCTTAAATGTACTGTTCTTTGCTGTATATTTGCATACGAGAGACAGAGACTTTGTTTGTGTGTGAGTGTGTGTCTTTACGTCATTTCCAAACCCTGCTGATCCCGTATCGTAACCTTGAGGTCTTCCTGTTAGGGTGAAATCAATGCATGTTACATCTTTTTGCCTCCAACTTTTGCGACAGGCGCTATCGGCTAATGACTAGTGCAGGTGGAGAAACCGGTTGAGAGAGACTCAGAGGATGGCGTGTGGATGGAGCTGGAGAGATTGGATGCATCAACGTAATTTATGACGCTCTTCTTTCAGTTGAAAAAGTCGGCAGTCCCCTGCTGTGTTTAGAGAGCAAAAGAACTTCAGACAGGCACCGACTAGTTGCACGCACACACACACACCCACAAACGCACACACGCATACACATACACCCAAGGACCTTGGGTGGATTAGCTGGAGCTTGGCGGCGGTGGAGACAGAGATGCTTGCGTGCTCGCTTCCTCCCCCACCTCCGCTCCTCAGCGCCACTCCTGCTCGCCTGCCTGGGGCCAGGCTCAGGTTTCAATAAGAAGGAGGGTGGTAAAAATAACCCCTGCTTTCCTCTGCGTCTCCCTCCGCCGCCTCCTCCTCCTCCTCCTCCTCCTCCTCTCTCTCCCTCTTCTAACTCCCTAACCACCTCCCCATATCCCCCACCACCCTTACCTTAGATCATGTTACTATTGACAGAGAGAGAGAGAGAGAGAGAGAGGAGGGGGCGGGGGGTCAGCGAGAGAGATTAAGTGTGGGGACTGACAGCAAGATAGATATCATACACCACATCATCTTCACAACACCTTAAAAAACTGAAAAAAAGCAATGCACCCCCGAATACACACCCAGTGATAGAAGCTGAGTGGTTCTTGTTGTTTTTGTTGTTGTTGTTTTCTTCATTAGATAGTCAAAATGCAATATAGCAAAACAACACTTCTTATAAGCTTTCGCCCTTTGCCACTCTTAGCATGGATACTGCTGCACTTTCTGTCAGAGAAATGGTGAGTTCAGGCTCGGGTCAGGCTCAGTCCATTAACAATGCATGCCTGTATGTGTATAGCTTCATCCGAAGAGGCTTCCAGTCCATCCGTCCCCACTTGTTAATAAATGATCTGTGTACCCATGTCTTCCGGCTGATATTTGAGGCAGGCTATGTGTCAAGGAGTACAATACAGTGATCATCACAGCGGCAATGTGTTCTGATTGTGTTTTGGGACGTTTTTGTAGGGCTGCTCAACATATGATTTTTATCCTTACTTCGTATGACGTTAAAAAGTGATACCGAAAGAAAAAAAATCCCTTACCTTCATATTAATCAGATGAATTTCTGGTGTTTGGTAAAGACACTGGTATAGACACTTTTCCAGGCCGGTCAACATCAGTGCTCTGTGTTCAGTTTAGTGATGCCCTGAAATGTGTTTTTTTTTTAACTACAAATTTTCAAAATCAGTGACCTCTGGCTGCTACTTGGAGACACAAGTGGTTTTAAGCTGCAAAGTAAATTCGAGCATGTGCTTGAGGCAGATTCCTCCCAATAACGACTGACACGAAGATGAATGTGGCCTCGGATGAATATGCAAAATAATTATTAATATCTAAAGATGGGTCAGAGTACAGCGTCAGATTAACGGCAAGTTAATAGACTAATAGAGTTTTAGAGCCTGGAGTTTTGAGTTCGTATTCCTCTCTTGTTGAGTCTGAGACTGACAGTCAATTAGTGGTCATGATATAAGCATATCTCTCCCTCCTCTCTTCAGAAAACTCCCAGAGTCCGGTCGTGGAGGCAGGCGGCAGCCACGGCCACATGAGCCCTGAGGAGCACTACAGGCGCATGATGTCAGCGCTCAGTGAGCAAGGGTCCTTTGAGGAGCAGCAGCAACGCCTCTACCAGCTGGCAAGCAGCATGGGACTGCATGGTCACGGTCAGTCCATGGGCTCTGTGTTTGTGTGTAGGGGGGGGGACTCATCATCATCATCATCATCAGTCATCACAGCTGTTTTCAAACATAAACTCTGGAAAATGTCCGGTAAATATTCCAGTGAATCTATCTGCATATTTTCCTGCTGTATTCTCACACACTGTATTCCTGCTGTATTATCACACATTATCACACATTTTTCGGGACATTTTCATGAGAGGGCTGGCAGGAAAAGTTCAGGCAAATGTCTGGAGCAACATTTGCGGACATGTAACGTTCTCACGTACTGTACAGCTCCTCCAGAAAGAATTTCAGGAAAATATCCGGACTTGAGTGATTGTCTGAAAGCAGCTTATGTTGGCTTTCAAACAATTGCAGTGCACACAGTCCTCTTGTTACCTTACAGTATATATATACCCCAGGGCACAGTTGGTTTTTAAATTCTGAATTGCATCTCCGACTCTACCAGTAAGAACTGACTCATGAAAGATCGAGAGGTACTTTTCCTTTAGTTTTTTTCTCTTCCTGTGTTTTCAAGTAACTTGAGATTATTTCAAACTAAAATAGTTTTCTTTGGAAGCACTTCACCAGTTTCTATACAACGCCCCCCCCCCACATCTTCTATCACCTGTCACAGAGTCACCAGGATGCCGCGCTCCTTTGTAACCCCAGAGAGTCGCACTGTGTTCAGGGTACCATGTTAAGGTGTGCCACACTGCCATGGAGACGGCTGACATTTCTATTCGCGGTGCTTGCCCACCCAGTGTCAAAGTGTCACTCGGTGTGATTTCTGACCACCATGGCTCTCTGTTGTTAACACCCACAAGGCATTCACATGCATCAACGCCACAATTGATCCGGAAGCCCTCATTGGCCGCCTGCCAGGGCTCTAAATCTCCAAACACTCTGGAAACCACCAGTGTGTGCCGATTTCTCTCAATTTCTACGGACATCAAATTTACTGGTTTTAGCTTGAGAGATTTGTAGTTTGATTGGGAAGAAAAGAAAATGAGAAAAGTTGCCTTGCTTGGGTTTAATAAGTTGGCTTTACACTCATTTCACTCTGCCTGCCATTAAATATTAACCCTTTTCCCACATTTTTGTAAAGAATGTAGCATAAAATCCTACGAGCCTTTATGAGCTCTTTCACAGTAGCATAAATCCAATCGATGCCCCGGCTGAATTGTAGTTTGAGCTACTTTTATTTTTATTTGATTAGTAATGATTTTTAATTGCTGGCTGCAAATCTAGGGGGCGAAGCCTATAAATGCTTTAATTGCCTTTTCCCCGTGTCTTAGAAGACTTAGAGGCGAGATGCAGTGCATTGTGGGAGTTTTATGGCCCAGGGTGCAGTCTGATCACTGGCTTCCTTTCCCAGAAGCCTTGCTGGTATGAAGCAGACGCTCTGGCGCAACACAGACATACTCTGCTCCCTTTCTTCACTTCCACATTCCAAATCGTTTGATAGTTTCCACACTATCCTTTATTCTGCACTCGCGGATTCTTCTTTTAAACTGCATTTAAACTGATTTCTGTGCGCAGGAGAAGAAGAGACGGAGATAAAAAGACACTACAAATTGGAATTTATAAAAAAGAAGAAGATCTGAGTCGTGAAATGGTCAAAGGAAATTAGGGAGGAGAAGAGATGAAGGAAGAATTAATAATGAGGAATCAAGAAAAAGAAATAAAACACAAGTTTATAATTTATTAATGATGCTTAGGTCACACTCTTAAATACAGATTTAATTTAAAGCACAACTTCACAATAAATCAACGTGTGTGTGTGTCTGCGTACACTGCTCCGTTAGTGCGTGTCAGATCCTCTAAGCGGATGATGAGCCGTGGGCATCACAGGCTTTACCGACGCTCCCCAAGAGCCAAGCCTTCGGTGCTGCTGATATTCCTTTTTCTTCCACGCCCTGCAACTTTCTCCATCTAACCACTGACAGTTTACAAGTTAATGTTGAAAACTTATTATTGCACTACCAGCAAATTCTCAAATTTCTCAAAGACGCAGACACTCTCAGATATTACCGGTGTACGAGGTGGCACAGAGGGACAGCTGTTTTGTCTATGGAGAGGCTCACTTCAGCGAGTGCCCCTTGACATTGACCTAGTCTGCGATGGGGCCTCTGTGACCCCCTTCTCCCTCACTACCATGCCCCCCCCCCACCATCTCTCCTTTACATCTCCCTCTCAAGCATTGCTTTTATACCCCCTCCTCCTCCTCCTCCTCCCGCTTTCCTTACCCCCACTTCCAACTCTCCCTTTAGCCTCGGTCCCCGCAGAGCATCCTTTCATGTGTTTGAAGTGCAGGGCACAGAAAATGAAAGTGTGTGTGGATGTAAAGAGGCGGGTGTGAGGAGTCTGTGTGTGTGTGTGTGTGTGTGTGTGTGTGTGTGTGTGTGTGTGTGTGTGTGTGCGTGTGCGTGTGCGCGTGTGTGTGCGCAAGGTGTTGTTTAAGAGGCTCTCTGTGGACCTGATGGGCAAAAGAAGAGTTTGGAAGGGGAGGAGGGGCTGAAATTGGAGGTTGAGGTGGAGGGGTAGCAGGGTTGTAGAAATGGCCAGGAGGGCTTTCCCTCCCTCTTCATATGATGAAAGGAGAGAGAAAAGAAAGAGAAAGGTGGGGGTAGAGATCCAGATGAAAGTGTAGGGAGGGGTGGGATGGAAGAGGCGTTCTTCTGTTTTGTCTCCTGCAGTTTAGTCTGAGTTGAAACATGAAGCTGTACACAACATCTCTGCGTTATCATCCCAAAGAGCTGGAAAACTCCAGCATGTGATTGGTCAAAGTATAAAAAGTCAAACACGGTCAGTGTGACGAACATGCAACAAATTTACTGCTTGCTAAGCCAATGATACTGGTTGAATACTTCTTCATGAGAAGATACTCAATTTTCTGGTGCACGGTGCGCCTCAGCTGATGGATGTCGGCTTTTGTGCACCTGTCAGTCCACCAAATCCATCACAAGGCCAGCCAGGCTGCATGAGCGCATGCAGCGCTCCTCCGCATTCTCACGCCGAGGAAAACCCGGCTTAACCGAGGGGATTTAGGCCCAACTCCAGGAATGATGGCAGGGAGAAAATGGGATGGCACAATGGAGGGATAAGCGGGATGGGTGCGAGTGGTAAACTGGGACCTCCCAAAATAACTCTAGCAAGGGAACTGATGTGTGTCAGTGTGTGTGTGTGTGTGTGTGTGTTTCCTCAGTTAGGACTGTTAATTTGCAGACAGAGGGACTCTCCCCTTGTGTTTCTGCAGCTGCAACACTATTGTTAGAGGGGGAATTTCTAAGTTTCTTGCACAACTCTGTACACACACATACACACTCCAGGGTGGAGCCCCAGGTTACCCTGCTTCTGTCAGTTCACACGATGAAAGAGAATTGGACAGAAAAGGGGAGAGGGAGGGAACAAAACATGGGACCTGTGTCAAAGTGAAGCTTTACAAACATGGACACTTGATAAAAAGAGAATGGAATAAGAGGTGAACCAGAAGACATACTGGACAGAGAAACTATCTAAATAAAGACATTTCTACAGTGTCATACAGCTTGCATTGTCAGCACTCCAACTATTTTACACATGAAACTCAGCTGTAGCTACCATCGACTCATCTTTGGTCTTCAAGCCGCATGTTTTATTGACTAAATATCGTTGATTTGGTACAATCTAAATAAATAAAACACATTATCCTACCTAGCTGTGTAAAAAAGACAATAAACAGCATATAGATTTTTACAGTGTAATTTGCAACATTTTATAATTTAAAAAATGTTTTGGGTTTGTGGCTGAAGTTGGGTGCTGCTGATGTTTTTGGACTCTGGACCTCAGAATTGTTTTAAATTCCTGGGTAAAGCTCTGGTCAAGTTAATTTGTACTTCTCAGCCTGTGGAAACAAGTCGATTTTAGTCTCATGTTGCCCAGTCTGGAAAAAGAGTTGAAGGGTGTGAAAGGAGCAATGTCTAAGAAAATTACTCAAGTAATCTCAGTTTGGGAGACAGAAATTTTTAACCCAGCATAACTGTGTTACTGTGTGCATGGAGTTTGAAAGGCATGTTATTTACTGGGCACTTTTGGGAAGTGTAGGATCCAGTGTTGTTGGAGCTTGACCCTTTTCTAAAGTCTGATGCCAAAAGTCCCAGTTTATTCCTCGCGTCATATTTTGGCTGCGATAAAGTCAGAATATCTCGGGCTCTGCAGCATTGATTGACCGTTCTTTTTAGAATTTTGTCTCTTGGAAGTCGCCAGACTTTTTATGGAAGTGCAACAGTAAATCACAGGAGGGCCATTTTAACAGAACCAGACACACAAAATAATTGGTGAGATGGGATTGTGACCACAGTAAACTCTTGGAGGTCAACTTCTCCACCCTGTCACCCCGACGCCATGTATGCAAGTGCACAACAGACTGTGTGTGTGTGTGTGTGTGTGTGTGTGTGTGTGTGTGTGTGTGTGTGTGTGTGTGTGTGTGTGTGTGTGTGTGTGTGTGTGTGTGTGTGTGTGTGTGTGTGTGTGTGTGTGTGTGTGTGTGTGTGCGCGCGCGCACGTGCACGTGTACTGTATGTGCACTCTTGGTCTCTAGTTCCCTCTGATCCTTCCCTTATCTCTCCCCCCTTCCCCTCCCTCCCACACACACACACACACAAACACCCTTGTCTGCCGCCAGCCAAGTCCCCTGCGGCCCCGGCGCAGCAAACAGATCGATACACCGGAGCTAGGCCGCATTAATATCTGTCGCTTCACCCCCCCACCCCGGCGCCCGCTCAGCTGCTTCAGCACACACAGAAACACACAGTCAGGCACGCATACGCAAGCACCTAAATCACGCAGACACACATCACACCCGCACCGGCGGCGGAAATGGCCCCGAGCTCCCGAGGGATCTGTCTAATTAAAAAGGGGGGGGGGGGGGGGGGGGGGTGTAGATAGATTGAGGCAGAGAGAGAGAGCAGGATGGATTTTTCTCTCATTAGAAGCCATGTCTCCTGGTGTCTCCTTCTCCTACGAGGGCAAGAGAGAGAAGCGAGGTGACTGCGCGCGAGAGAGAGGAGAGAAGGGAATGGAATGACGCGAGTGGTAGAGGGCAGAAGTTTGAGAGAAGAGGGCAGGCTGAGATTGAGGGACATTGGTGTGATGATGGTGGCAAAGGTTGGGGTGTTTCCAAATGTGCTGCACCTGAGGTGTTAAGTCGCTTTTTTGCCCATTTCGATCGAACAAAAAGGACACCATTGTTACTCATTATTCACCATTATTTGTTTTTGAAAACATTATCACACACAATATAATTTTTCATTGTTTTTGTAGTTTATCACATTTGCTTGAAAGTGACCAGCGTATATTCCCAAACTTGACCGCAACGTGTTAACTTCATACACCTCAGCAGTGTTGTTAAGTGTTCAGTGTGTGTGTGTGTGTGTGTGTGTGTGTGTGTGTGTGTGTGTGTGTGTATCTGTACACATATTTGGGTATAACATGGGGATTAGAAAATGCATCACAATCATTTTCAGTATTAACGTAGGATGAGCCGGGTGGGGTTCTTAAAATAACTTATTGGTGTTTTTATTGTCTCTCTGCTCATTAAACCCTCACATCCATCACTTCAGGACAATACGCAGCCATTTAAATTATGCTTCATCTTCATCTGCTGCTTTGGCCAAAAAATCTGTAATGTTTACATTTACAGCTAATCTGCAGAAGCCATCAACTAGCAGCAAGTGAAATATTTAGTCGTTTGGATGTTCTAGAGAAAATCTTCCTCACAAAACTAAGTTTTGTTATTATCTACGTGTAGACATGAGGAGTTGGATGCTAATTTGTTTTTATCCCCTCCCATCTCTCTTCCCTCCCCTTTGCTCTTTTCCCCACTGACTCCTTGTCTTTCCTCCTTGACCCAACTATTAATCCTTCATCATCTTTGTCTTGTCGACTCTTATCTTCCCATCGCTCTCCCTCCACTATGCTATTCTTTATTTTGCCCCCTTCACTTACTCAGACATGCTACGAGCTCGTCAGGAGGCTCTGGCTGCGGCGGTGAGGAATCCAGTGGCCTTAGAAGCTCACCTGCCCTCAGCGGGCAGCTCCTCCTCATCCAGCCAGAGACGCAAGCAGGGTCTGCCGCAGCACCGGGACGCACATTACACCGACAGGTATGAAACAGATGCAAACACACACGCTTGCTTGACATCCAAATGTCAGTGTCGGCCCCCGCCATAGGTGGCTATTAAAACTGCAACCATGCTCCGCTTGCCATACCAGAGTTATTAATCATTAATAAAGCCCAACACCCACATCTCCAATCACACACACACACAATCACCAAGGCCCACTCGCATCACACCTCTGCACTTCTCTTTCCGTTCGTCCACCCATTCCTAGCCCAAGATCTGATCTCATTTTGGCTTTTTCAGTGCACGTGCGTATGTGTGTGTGTATATCTCCACATACATGGCTACACTAAGGATCCAATAACCACTGTGGAGCTGCACGCCTGCATCCCCGGCTCTTCCTCCCTCCTCTCTCCCCCCAGCTCTGGCCCCTGCGCCTCCCAAACAAAGCCGGGGGCAGCGGGAGTGGGCGGGTAATTGCTTGTCGATTATTTATGTGGCGCGGGGAGAGGCGGGGGATCGATAATGGGCCGGCGGTGCGGCAGCAGGGGGGGGAGGGTCTGTGTGTGTGAGTGTGTGTGTATGAGTGTGTGTGTGTGAGACAGTGAGAGACAGAGAGAGGGGGTGGCGGGGGTAGGGGTGGGGATATAAGCAGGAAGCAGAACGGCCAGGCGCTGTGTGGTGCAGCTCTGGTAGTCTGTGGGGGTGTATATATTGTGCATGTGTGTGCGTGCTTAGGCGCGGATGGGGGGCCGCCTGTTCGTTTGTGTTTGTTTGTTCCATTTTTCTAGCGGGCCGTCTGCATGCATGCTCATCTATGCGGATTGAATTTGGGTTTGTTTGTGTGAATATGTCTGCTAATTTGTGCGTTCGTGTCCAGTGGTGCAGTGTGAATTTAGTCAGTGAGCTGTGGCCATCCACCGACAGCACACTGAGTAATTAGCCACACAGGATTGGCGAGCGTTAACTAGGCCTCACCCATCCATCCATCCACCCTCCCCCTGCCTCCCCTTTAACCCTTTAACTCTCAATAAATATTTTGAGTGAGTAAAAAAAAAGGATTATGGTAAAAATATTTTCAAGTGTCCTTTCCATAAATGTTTTTTTTGTGTTATGGGCTTGATCCCTTGCTTCACACTAGACTCCAATACTACTCCAAAAACATTTTTCTAAACAATACGTGCTTCCTACTTTGAGGCAACAGTTGAGTGACGACCTCCTTGTAATTCAAAGTAGCGATGCACCCTGGACCCCCCCAGTTTAGTGTGCAGGACCATGACTGGCCAGGATAAATCCTTGACCCCATCCGACACCTGTGGACAGACTGCGTGACAGACCGTGTTGCCCTTTGTCACCAATGCTCTTGTGGATGTGGTTTATGGCAACATGGTGTTTTGCCGAGATGTTCGCCAATCTCATGTTGGTGTAATGTCCACATTACTTTTGGCCATGCGGTGTGCATGCGCATCTACATGACAGATTATACCTGCCAAAAAAGAGAGGAAAACATTTAAGAGGAGATGTGAGCATGAGACTACTGCAAAGTCCAGAGAAAATTAAAATGAAGATAATTGGGGAGTAAAAGTGAAAACCATGGATAGAATGAAGAGCCGAGATTGAGGAAGTGAGGTAGAGACAGATGCTCACCCCTCTCCAACGCTCTTCATGGCTCACCTTTCCATCGACCCCTCATCATTGATTATCTGGGCCCCATTAGGGTCCATTGTTAAAAACAAATCATTAGGGCCGCTCGATGGGTTTAGAGCCTGGTGCTCCATTTGTCTGGCCTTAAATGGCACTAAGCTCACCAAGCATCTGCAAGGCAAATAGGGGAGGATGGAGAAAAGTAAAGAGAAAGGGGGAGAGAGAGAGAAGAAGAAGTGAAAACATGGGAGCTTATAACAGGAAAAACGTGGGGGGACGGTGGGAGGACGAAATGTGTGTGAGAGAGAGAGAGAGAGAGAGAGAGAGAGAGAGAGAGAGAGACCAAAAATAGGGAGTGAGGAGATCCACAGAGTGTAAGATAAGGGTAGGAAGGGAGAGACGGAGGGAGCAAGCGGGAGAGAGGGAGAGAACGAGCGTGGAGGGAGCCTCATCCATTTTAATGAGCTTCCTGTGTAAATGTGTTCCTGCGGAGAAGGAGCCGAAGGCGGCCGCGCGGCGCTCCTAATCCCCCCACGCTCCCATCATTAAGGGCAGCCCTGTCGCACGCACACACACATAGACGCACACACACAGACGCACACATACACACACCGCTGTCGCCACTCTGACAGGTCGTCACACAACAGTGAATTCCCCAGGAGCCCCTGGCCTCACTGCAGGGAGAGGGAGAGAGAGAGAGAGAGAGAGAGAGAGAGGTGGGGGGCGAGCGAGTTCCTTGTGATATAGTTTTTCGTGATTATGAACCCAACTTGCATTTGTGAATCTGCCCATTCTCATGCAAAAACAAGGTGAGTGTTTTTGCCTCGTCTTTCTATAGCATGTTTGTGGTTTGCCAACAACATGCAGGGATGGGCCAAAAAAGACCCCCCCCAACACACACACACGCACCCACACACACACACAGAGCATAAGAGCAAAACAACTAATGTCTGCCACTCCTCCCTCAAAATTGCCTCCTATAAAAGGAGGAAGAGAGGGAGAGATGGAGGAAGGGAGTGTCAGACACTAACCTCTCTCTCCCTCCGTCTCTCTCACTCCCCGTGATTAGGCCTAATTATGGTGGCGCAGACGCCTGGCAGCCCCAGTCATGCAGCTTTAATTGACCGTTATTCATCTGCGGGCTAACGCCAAGGCGATGGTAGGCAGTGTAAGGAGAGGGAAGAAAGAGATGGAATATAAGAAGAGAAGAGAGAGGGAGAGAGAGAGGGATGGGGGGGATGATGGGTGCTTGGCATGCGGGAGCCATTGCAGGGTGGATGGGAGTTTTGCGGGCGCCTTAGCGTAGCCTAGTGGAACTGTGCGTCGCGAGGCTAATTGCTAGCCCAGAGGGATTAGGCCAGGTGATTACACACTGGGCGGTGTAATTACATAAGCAGCGGCTAGCAGGGCCCCGGCTCGCGGCTCCGGGGTCACGCGCCGCAGCAAGATTAATTGGAGCTGCCACTGGAGTGCGAGGCACCGCCGGAGAGAGCGGTTATACGATTAGCATTAACATTTCAGCGGCGGAGGCGATCGATGAATGGTTTTCACCCCCTCCCCCCTCTCAGTACAGGCTTCACCCCCCCACACATCTCCCCACCCTCTCCCTCCTTCTCCCTCCTTCTCCCTCACCATTTAGTGAGGTGGGAGACATGCAGGCGCTGGCTAATTTGAACACGGTTGCAAAACAATATTTGCGGTTGCATGGGTCCCAGTGTTGGTTTGTGATTTTGTTGTTTTCCCCAGCTTGTTTCCCATGTATGCTTTTGTGTGGCGGCAGTCGAACACAGCTGAGCTCCGGTTGGTGTGACAGCAGCAGCTCAGTCGGAGAGAAAAGACGAGAGACAGGATAGGGAAGAGGGAGAGGTGTGGGTGGGAAGCTGGAGAGCGAGTTCCAGGAAGGCCCTGGAGACAGCTGCTGGCTTGAGACACCGAGTGGCCGGACAGCGTCCGGAGCAGCCAGTCCGGACCCTGTGCCCCGTGAAGATGTGCACAAAACAGAGAGACGGAGGGATGGAATGAGAGACAGGATTTCACTCATTTAAAAAAGAAGTGAAAGAAATACAAAGAGGCAGGCAAGACGAGGCAGGGATAAAGAGACGAGACGAAATGGAGTGATCAAGAGGGGAGGGAGAAATATATAGAGTTGAAAGAAGTGTAAGTGGAGGAGAAGAAAAAAAGGAACAAGACAGATATTTAGAGGTCACACAGAAGTAGATAGACAGGAGTAAAGAGGAGGGGGGGGGAAGATGGGTTAGTCAGAACAAGAGATGTAACGAGAGGGAGCAAGGTGAGAGGCGCCTTTCCACCCTCAAGGAGGACAAAAGACGAGGCAAATAATGGAGAGGCCCTTTCAGAGGCAGAGGTTACAGGACGCTCCATCTTTTCACTGGCTTCAATGCAGCCTAGAGAGCGAGAAAGGGAGGGAAGCAGGGAGAAGGGCGCAAAAAAGGGAGAGAGGAGAGAGGAGGGATGAGTGTTAATTAGAAGGTCCTTCAGCCCGTGGCCCCGGTCAAGACACAGGGGCCGCCCCAGCTGTCGGAGCATGACACACTGGCATTGTGCATTCAGCTCTCATTATGTGTGGGTCTAGAGTTGTGTGTGTGTGTGTGTGTGTGTGTGTGTGTGTGTGTGTGTGTGTGTGTGTGTGTGTGTGTGTGTGTGTGTGTGTGTGTGTGTGTGTGTGTGTGTGTGTGTGTGTGTGTGTGTGTGTGTGTGTGTGTGTGTGTGTGTGTGTGTGTGTGTGGCGGCAGGGGAAGGAAAGGCTGCCGTCCAGGGTACAGCAATGGCCAGCGGCGCTTGTTGTGGCGTGGCAAGACTGATGAGGCACTGGGGCGACACGGGGGCCTCTGGAGCTGCACTGATAAAAATACACTGCATACATTTTGCTGGGCGGTGTGCGAACATTCACAGAGATGGAGTTGAGATGTACTGGGAAGAGAAACAAAATTATTAGAACTATTAATTTTACCATCATGCATTATTCATACCCCCCCATTAGATTTCAAACTTATTCAGTAAAAATCCAACTTCAACTTAATGATGTCTTAATGTATTTGTGTCCGCAGAGATCTGTCCCATCCTCCGGCCTTACTGTCGCCTCCGACGGCCCCTCACATCGCCTTAGGACCTCACCTGCGGCCTCCTTTCCTGGGCATGCCTTCTGCTCTTTGCCATGCCCCTGGTGAGTCATCAGTAATGCAAAAGATGAATAGATAATACACTTTAACAATGGGTTGGGAAGAAAAAAATACATATATATATATATATATATATATTTCACACGGACATGAAGGAAATGTTCCATGGCTTCCAAAACGGTGAAGTAGTTGAATGATATTACAAAGAACAGACAAAGGCATGTACCTTTTTGGTAATGCAAGTCATTTTTTTAGCAGATTTGCTCATAGTTTTGGCAAATTTCCAAAAGTATTTCTAACACTTTTTGGTGGTTGTTTTTTTTGGTTACATGTGTTAATGTATTTTCTTGTTGTTTCTATCATAGGGTATGGTTTCCTCCAGCCTGCCCAAGCTGAGATCTTTGCTCGGCAACAGGAGATGTTGAGGAAGCAGAATCTGGCCAGGTGTGTGTGTGTATTTGATTATGACCGATGCATAATAATGAATATAACAACAGCTAATCAGTTTTGAGATATGGGTTTATTGTCACCTACAAGTTTGAAATGTTTCAAAGGCAAACTTATGGACACTTAATTGTGAGATATTGTAAAGATGTTTATTACATTTGGCCGGGATGTTAAAGTTCCTGTGTGTTTCACTGCCTCAGACTTGAGATGTCAGCAGAGCTGCTAAGACACAAGGAGTTGGAAAATCTGCACCAGCGACAGCAGCAGCAGCAGCAGCAGCAGCGTCTTCTGGGCTCCGACTCTCTGGGGGCTATACCTCCTGGCCTGCCTCTGGACCATCCAGCCCTGCGGAGCCTGCACGACATCCCAGAGGGCCATCCTCTCCGCGAGGAACTGGCCCGCCGTTCAAATGCAATGCTGGTGCTTCGCCATGGGGCTTCCACGCCCCTCCTCACACTCAACCACCAGCAGCAACTACCAGGGGTGTCCTCCACACCCAAAGATAGCCAAGCACAGAGCTCCGCTGCTGGGCCAGATGCTGAATCCAGGAAGACCCACCGCAGGGGGCCCCAGATACAGCTCCGTGCTGGGGACCACACAGGTGGAAGAGAGGACAGGGGAAGGGACGGAGACAGGGAGGTGCAGGATGAGGAGATGAAGGACTCAGACAGCGAGACGGAGATGTGCACGGAGAGGCGGGAGAGCATCGTTGCCAAGTCTATTAGTAAACCCCGGGACAGAGAGAGAGATGGGGGTAAAGAGACTGGCAGCAAGGGAGCATGTGACGGTGCCAAGGAGCCTGGAGGGAGCTCGGGCAGGCTGAGTGCCCCTTGTAGCTCCGCAGGTACAGAGTCACCCAGTCGCCACCTCTTCACCCCTGGACTGGGCAAGGCTGATGTCAAGTACCACCTGCCACCTGGGTTCATGCCACCGCTGCCTGCTCTCCACGCCCAGTCGTTCCCCTTTGGGTTCCCCTACGCCAACCCCTACTTTCACACGGGTAAGAGACTCACACACACACATACAAGGCTGAAAACTGACATGTGAAACCCATTAGTGTCACCCTCTGTTTGCGTGTCTCCAGTGTGGAGACCTCTCCCTGTTAGGGGCCCTGCCTCTGACCCCGGTGTGACCCGAATGCACACCACCAGCAGAATAGCCACGTGGGCAGAAAGGAGGGAGGGAGGGAGTTTTTATTAACAATACATTTCGTATAACGGCAAACAACACTTATTCTTTCTGCAAACACAAAAACGCCATCAGAAGCTAAATGACAGGAATAAAATCTTGTTAATTTATCCATGATCCTTAGTGACCAAATATTCACTGGTTTCTTCTCTCAATGTGAAAAAACGATTTTCTCTCTTTTTATATACATTCAATTTTTTAATCTTTTAGGTAACGTTGGTCTCTGACTAAATTATTAATCATAAAAAAGCTTAGACTAATCAATACTGACAATAATCGTTCCTACTACTATAATTCTGACCCAAAGTCTACCTGAACTTCCCATTTGTGTTAAACCAGTTTTTTCGATTTACAAATGGAATCAAGTGGAACCTGAACATGACAAAGAATGTACCATCACCATTTTTCTACAATGCCGGTTTAAATACTTTCAAACACTTCCCTTCAGAGCGTGACATTTTCAAGTTCTGCATCAGTAAAAATGTGAAACAGGAGCAAGATCGTCTCGGCCGTAATAGCAGCTTTGCGCCCAGTGTTTACATTGACACATGGTTTTCACCCACTGCTGCTCGTCCAGGCTCTGTGGGAGGTCTTTTCATGGATGGGGAGGACTCGGCCACGGCGAACCCTGCGGAGGACATCAGCAAGTGGAGTGTGGAGGACGTGTGCGGCTTCATAAGCAGCCTGGCCGGATGTGCTGAATACACACAGGTAGGCACATAGGGAGAGGGCGCAGGGAGAGCGAGCGAGAGAGTCCAGGGGCAGGCTGACTATAGAAGAAGAATAGTGACCAAGATATAACCTTTCAAACATCTCATTGTAGAGGGTAGAAACACTAAACCATAAAAAAAAGGTTTACTGTGAATGTGTGTGGCTACGTGAATGGTCCCCTTCACAACTCCAGCCATATTTGTGGGCGCTGTGTGAATGAGCACGAGTTAGCTGTGCACACCTTTAGCCTGTGTGAATGAAATGTGGATCTGTGTGCGTAGCCATGTGTTGTTCCAAAATGAACCATCCAGCATTTGAGAAAAGTGAACCAACTTTACCCATATTTCTATCTTTGACAAGAGGTTCCTTCTGGCATTGGAGACAAAATCCACAGTTGTTGCAACAATGATTGCTGATGTTCAGCAATAAAAAAAATCTTGGAACCTTGGTAGAAAATGCCTTCAGATGAACATTCTGAATATTTTTTTTTCCAAGGAAAACAGAGGAATTTTCCCTCTCGTGTCCAACATTAGAGTTGGGGCAGGAACTCATTTCTTTCGGACCAATGTGGACAGAAATGATTTGTTTGTCAGCATTTTCTCCACAAGTTGATTCTCTATACCGTCAAATGGTGAATGGTCATATCCTAGCCCTTTCCTTTCTCAGAATGGCTATGTGGCATTTTGGAATAGTCACTGTTCCGTAGGTTGTGTGAGTGAATGTGTACGCGTGTGGTCCTGTGGCTGAAGCGGCTGTGTCTCCGCCAGGTGTTTCGGGAGCAGGCCATTGATGGAGAGACATTACCGCTGCTCACTGAGGAGCACCTGCTCAGCACCATGGGACTAAAGCTGGGGCCTGCACTCAAGATCCGCTCACAGGTACACACACCACAGACCTGAGTGTGTGTTTGTGCGCGGTCAAGTGGACCCAGGAGTTAACTCTTGCGTGTTTGAATGTGTGTGTTTCTGCCCATTGGCCCACAACAAACTGCTAGAGTAGTATAGCCGATCCCCTAATCTAGCCTGCCCCACAGACCGAGGCCTCTCTTTTTCTGCTCTCTCGCTCTCTCTAACATACAGTATACAACACAGGTCTATGTACACAACACTCAACAGGATGTACTGACGGTCATGTGGTCTCTTCAGGTGGCGCGCCGAGTGGGCAGGCTTTTCTACATGACTGGATTCCCCCTGGCGTTCCCATTTCCGCCTTCTGCCGCGCTGCGTCCCACGGACCGGGATCGGGACCATCTCACCGCACCATCGGGCAACCCCCTGCCCCTCTCTCTGACCCTGTCCCACCGACCCACCTCAACCAGCAGCAGCTCCTCTCCATACAGGGGTCCCACCCCAGGGTGCTCCACCCCCAAGCAGGAAAACGGCACCGGCTCCACTGTGGCGGGAAGATTCGAGGCCAAAACGCCTTCGTAGGCCGGAATGTTGAGGACAGACCTGCCTCAAACTAGCCAGAGAGCAAAGGGAGGAGGGGGTAACCCTCACCGCAGAGATTGACTCCTAGGTTCTATTTACCAGACTCCCCCCACCTTGGGATCCTGATGCTGAAATTTATGGGAAAACATTGGACTGGAATAAAAGACAACTGGACAATATGTACCACATCCGGCAAACCAATCAGTCCGAGTTCCTCTGCAGCGGCTGTAGCCAAGCAGAATCCAAAGAAACTGGGCTGGAAGGGAGATACGTGAATCAACTGAGGAACAGAGAAAGAGGAAAAGGAGACAGCTGGTCACAGACAGTCTGCCAAAAAAAAAAAAAAGGAGCTAAGCCCTGCCACAAATGCGACATTCTTGCAAGTCAGACAGTCAGACGCTAGCGGAAACTCTTCCTTCCTTCCTGAGCTGGAGGAAACTCACTTTCTTTCTCCAGTCTCCATCTCTGCTCTCACCACAAGCCCTGCAGAACCCAGGAATTAAAAAGGAGACGCCTCTCCCTCTCTTTTCTCTCCCTCCCTTCTGCGCACTTGTTTCCCGAAGCCAAACTGCAGCGTGGAGCTGTCTTTGACAGAGGCTGCAGTTGGAGCATATGCTGAGCAGCACCGGATCTGACCAGCTCCCTCGCATCACTGCAACTATGCATTCCACTGTCCCAATACCAAAGATGACCGGATGTGTGGAATTGGAACCGTGTTTCACAGTGTGTCTGCTTCTTTTTGCATTAAGAGTCTCATAGAAAGACTGGTCCAACAGGGGAACGCTAGGCGAGTGCCTCACGCGATGGACTCTATGTGGGGTGTCACAGGTAGAGCCGTCATTTCCTGACATACAAAGACTTTAAAGATGTCGGCGAAATAGAGAAGCGCCTCTGGCGTGTGTGGCTTATGTCATTGTGCGCTTGTGTTGACTACTGTGGGAGGTAGGAAAAACATGCAAAATTGTACAGAATCATGCTTAAGGTGAAAATATCCTGAAGGTTACATACGTGGTACTTTTTGTTAAATGTAGTTGCACGAATAAGGTTTTCTTTACTGAAAAATGTGACTTGCTGAACTTTGGTGGTACTTATGTTCATACTTTTGTTCTGCCATTTTTTTTAAGTGTAATATTAAAAGATGCTCCAATCTTGAATGCTACTTCAGCATATAAATGAGGAAAAAAAATATTTATAGGACTTTTGATGTAGTAGATAAAGCAGATTATGATATGTATTATAATTAGCCCTTCAGACGGATTCCAAAGATACTTTTACTTGGTTCTCTCTTGGTTGCAGGGAAAAGAAAGGCACAAAGCTCTTAATGCAAATGTTTTGATTTTGCTATGGATTTTTTTTTTTTTTTTTTAAACCTACACAAGCAATGAATTAAAATGGTCTCTAGATTTCCCTTCAAATGTTTTGTCTTTATCCTATTTTTCTATTCACCACACAGGTGAAATAAATCCTAAAGAAATCCCTCTTGTTTTTCTGATTTGTGTTGTTTGTCAGAACAGTGTATACAAAATGCCCTTTTCCTCCTCAGGTGTTTGTCGTTCTTCTGTGAACGTGTGCAGGAGGGAGTATGTGGTCTTTTGATGGGGGATTGGGGGGGGGGGGCACAGCTCAGGTCAACACCAGCTGTCAGAGTGTGAGGTTCAGCTACAGGCCAAGGCCTCCCCTCCTGTGGGGATAAACCTGACCCTCCCCATACTCCCACACACAGGACCAGAACCAGGAATAGCCCCCAATCAAACTTACCATCCTCCTTCGACAACTTGCTCGACTACATCAACTCTGCTGGGACTCCCCCCACGCTTTAGGCTGGGCATCTGCACCACAAGGTTGTATTCACTGAAAATGACTAAAGAAGAAATATGGCAACACAAATTAAATCTTCATTTTCAGAGTTAAAGGCTACATCCACATTGGTAAATTTTCATCTTAATATGCATCACTACAGCAACTCTGCTGTACATGACTGCAGTAGTCTATAGATGGAGATTTTAGATTTTACATAAAAACCCAGTGGTATGGATGTAACACAAGTACATGTCAAACTCCTCTGCCCCGAGTTACACACCGGTGAATGCATGTGATAATTGTTAACCCAACAGGCCAGGATCACCTTTAGTTTAGTGGCGAAAGGTGCAGTAAAAAGCTGAGAGAGGGGATAAGTCGGAGTAGGAAAGCAGTGTCTGAGCATGTGAATATGCAGACAGAAGAGACAGTGGTCTAGAGGGGTGGGGGTTTGAGGAGCTGGCACAGAAACAGACCAGCCTGTGTTGCTGCTCTACCACCTGGGCAGAGTGTCTTGGCACAGCATCAGACACCACCCTGCCAGCCTGGCACAGCACTGCTGCCTCGGGGCTCAACACCCGTCTCTGTACCCCTCCTCTTGGCCGGCCCGGCCCAGCTCAGCTAGGCCCATAGCTCTCTCCAAATAGCCCGTCATCGCAAAGCCCGAGGCTGCCTACAGGTGTGCACATGTACGGAGAACACAGATGACTTACTTCAGGTGCACTTGTGCATCGACGTGCATGTACATGCTTAAATTAGTGAACATCTAACAGGAAATAGGAAGGTCAAAGAAATCATTTTTTTAATAGAATTTCAATGCTTGACAAAGTTATATCACCAACACTTTTGTAATGTACAAGTGAAGTAATAAAAAGCAGAAGTCCAAAAATACTGTGAGAATGCACTGGCTGACTTGAGACGGTCTCTCAGTCATCGTCAGACAGCTCCAGGTCCTCCACCACATCCTCGTCTCCCTCCGCCAGCTTTATCAGAGCAGAGGACGACAGTGGCTGAGGAGCCTTGGATCCCTCTTCATCC
Organism: Scophthalmus maximus; assembly: GCF_022379125.1. NCBI lineage: Eukaryota > Metazoa > Chordata > Actinopteri > Pleuronectiformes > Scophthalmidae > Scophthalmus > Scophthalmus maximus. The sequence continues at coordinate 14,103,482 of NC_061517.1, forward strand.
TCATCATCATCTGGAACACAGAGAGGAAAGGCTTCTTACTCAGGTGATAGACATTCTATGGTTAGATTTGAATAATTCCTGTTTATGAAAAAGTAAAGTTGTTTTTTAAATTTGGGACAGTTACATATTTTGTTAATTTTATTGTGATGAAAAGACTTTTAAAGCCCCTCCAATTAAGAGTGAGCCTTTCTTTTAAAGTGCACTTAGCCACTACTAATGAAGGAAAGAAAATAGACGAGTAAACTAATTGACGCTTGTGCAAAAGTTTTAGGCACCATCATGAGTCTGTGCTTAGTGAGCCCTTATCCTCACAGCGGTTAAATGATTCATAATATTCAGTTTATTGTCAAATATTACAAATAATAGCAGCAAACTCTTAGTTGAGTAAATAGGGAATATTTGTCATGTCAGTTGAACAATAAATTAATTGTTAAACTACTTTTATATTAAAGTTTGAGTGATCACATTTACTCCATTTGACAAACTTCATGTTTTCATGAAATATATCCACACACAAAATGAATCAATACACAAAATAATAAAACACAGAGCAAAAGATTATGTAAAAACAATTGTTAGTGCTTTCATTATTCTTGATTTTTTTTTTTTTTTGACATTGATGTCTGACACCAACCTGAGTCTCCTCCCTCCATTCCTTCATCATCGCTCATATCAGACAGGTCAAGATCATCATCATCCGACCCACGGCTGCCCTTTTTACCTGGGAAAGAGACGGGAAAAATGATTCCACTGCATTGACTTTTGTCTAGTGTTACTTTGTTCAGACATTTTTATGTTTGCGTCGTTGCGTCGCTGATTTCTGAGGACTTTGGAGACACAGAATCAGAGGCAGCTCAAAGTGTATATTTCCTCCTGAGATGGAACTGAGAGTTGATTACAGACGCCGCGGCTGCTGCTGCTGCACAAACAGCCATGACAGTTTACTACTGGCAATTTCAGACATCGTATGCTCAAGGCCTAAATATAGCAAATGGCAGGTTCCACAGCTACGATGATGGGAGAGTTGGTGTGTGTTTGTGTGTGCGGCAGAGAAGTTGGGACTTTATCTGAAATTGTATTTTGCCGTGTGTGCATGCGCGCATGCTGTGTAGCCGAAGGGACAACCGGGGTCCATGGGCTTTGAAGTTGAGGTGTGATGAGAGGCTGGGGGCGTGGAGGAGAGAGAGGCAAAACAGAGCTGCTTCCTCTGTCTGCTCTACTGTGAACGTACGTACGCACACACACACACGCGCGCACACCTATTAAAACACAAGTCATTTCCCTTCCTATCTGAATATAAAGATGACAAACATGCTCTTGCTCGCCCCCGTTCTTTGTTGCTCACGCGGTGCGGAGCAGACTTCAGAAGTACCTCAAAGTTTGCCCCCAAATGACCTGGAAGACTTATTACTCCCACACACTGACACACGCACTGAAAACTTGAAATCATCAGGCCCCTACTCTCAAACTCCCCCTCTTTCCGGGAGTGTGTTAGACCACAAAGCGCTTTGGTGAGCTGCCCAAAAGCTTTGGGCTTTTTCAAGACTGGACGACAAGGTGGTGGGTGTGCCTTTGTGAGCCATCATTGAGATGTGCATGTGTGTGTGTGCAGGACAAGCGGGGGCAGCTGGTTGAGGCCCACAGAGCCAGAGGGAGAGAGAGAGCGAGAGCAGTAGATTGAAAGCAGCAGAGGGGGAGAGAGAGGAGTGGGAGCGGCCACCTCTGGCTGTTACACTGGGCTGGTTTGAATTAAGAACCCCCGCTGGGATCCAAGCCTGTACTTCCGGTCGGGGGTTCCAGTTCATGTATGTGCAGGAGGGGTGATGAACAAGAGGTGTGTGTGTGTGTGTGTGTGTGTGTGTGTGTGTGTGTGTGTGTGTGTGTGTGTGTGTGTGTGTGTGTGTGTGTGTGTGTGTGTGTGTGTGTGTGTGTGTGTGTGTGTGTGTGTGTGTGTGTGTGTGTGTGTGTTATTTTTTTTGGGGGGGGGGGGCTGCTCTCCGCTTGCTGGAAGCTTGCCACCCGTTTGTGGGGACTCTCCCCACAATGAAGTCCAGATGCATAAAAAACAAAAACCCTGCCGCCCACTCCTTTGCTCTGTGACCTTGGGAAGGGCTTTTTAAGCTTGGAAGGCTGTGACCTACATACGACCCCGGGAGGACAAGACACAGACTTTAAGGGATAAAGAAGCTGATGGCTCCTCTTAGCCACGAAGGAACCAAACTATCTGATTAGCAAAGAGATTTTCTCCCGAGTTAGATCTGGGATTAATTTTCCGTTCCTCAAGAACGGCCCCGGTGGATGTTTTAATAACTCAGAGACTTGAGGCAAATGCTTTGCAGATCATCTGTTTCATGTAGCCAAAATATTTTGTCTCCCTTTATGGGACAGATACAGACAAAAATCATACTCACTGTCATCACCTCTTAACTTTGCTTTGAGAGGACCAGGTTATAAGAAAACACAGCCCCCTGGAGGCCAGGATGGGCGGTGCATCACAAACACATCAAAAACACAAAAACTTACCTTTAATCTTGAACCCTCTACCGTCACCGTCTTCTGATTCACTGTCAGACTCAAACAGATCCTTGAACTCTTTCTTGTCCTCTGCTTTCTTCTCCTGAATCTTCCTACGTTTGATCTCTGGGAGTTCCAGATCCTCCATCTTTAATAAAAGACACAGACAGCAGATTAAAACAAGTTTAAGTTAATGATGCTGATGCTCCGCAAAAAATTGCTGCCATTAAAAATGTTCCACTATATAGCATGACTTAAGGCGGAATTCTTGGAAATGCCGACATTATAAACCTTTTCTAGCTTCATGATGATTTTAATGAGATGAGGTGACTGTTTGTGTTTAGTTTTTGGTTGTTGTTGGATAGTTACCCTCTCTTTGCCAGAGATCTCTAGCTGGATCTCCTTCTCCCTCAGCTTCTTCCACTGGGTGTAGTACTTGCTGAGAGGAGTCCCCTCCTCCTTGAGCTGCTTCTCCCAGGCCGCCTGACGCAGAATAGGAGATTAAAATCTTGGTTGAATGAATCTTTATAGAAGAAGCCGATCAGTGCCTTAGTTTATTGATAAACATGGGTATCCTGTATGTTAGTTCATTTTTAAATTTCTTGGGCCTTTTCGCAGGTTGTTTAAGGTCTCGAAACTGATCCCAGTACAAGCAACTTTGCACTGCAACTTTAGGTGATTTGACCACGAGAAAAACGGACGCACAAGACAGTGATGAGAGTAAGAAGATGGAAAAACAGACAGAATGAAGATGCCTGAAAGGGGGAGACCGGTAGATCGTATCCAGTCTTCCCCTAAAGGTATTTGTGGATGATATTGATTAGGCCCAATAATATCTGACCAACAAATCTAATAGAGTGAACAGACCTTGGCCTCCTGCACCTGTTACCTTATCACATTTACCAGTTTGCTGTGTGGCTATTAGGTTGGGTGACATGTACACCCAAGAAAAAAGCAAAAAAGACAAAGAAAGGAAAATGGAAAAGCTAATTCTGAATTCAGCCTACACTCAGACAAACAAAAACAAAAAAATTCCACAGGAGAGACGACAACAACAGACACCCTTGTGACCTGAATTAATTAGGCTAGCTCTCAGTTTGGGTGACATGTCAGTGGGGGGATGGTGGCCAGAGGGGGGCCGTGGCCTTTTCCACAGCAGCAGCAGGGCTGTCCCCTCTCTTTTCGCCTGCGGTGACACCTCTACCACGATGCCAGGGAGTGGATGCCATGGCGACAGCCTCCGCTGAGCAGAGAGTCGTGGCGACAGGGGCTGGCGCTGCAGCAGTGCCGTGCTGTCTGTTGTACTTTGTTCTCTCTCTCTCACACACACACACACACATGCACGCACACACACACACACACACACACACACACACACACACACACACACACCGACATACACATAAAGGCACAGGCGCCTCTGGTTCAAAAGCCCATAAGAGCTTCCAATAATCACAGGGTTGTTCTTAACCTGGCTTTGGGTTTACACAGGGAGGTGTTATCAGTCGCTGCCTGTAGGAGTCGTCGGTCAGGACTGTGACCAACAGAAACATCTCAGGTCGCACTGTTCGTCAACCACAGAGACGTTTTTTATACACTAACTGGGACACATGCTTCTTGAGATCATTCAGGTGAGACAGCACCTACATTAAAGCCAAATGAAGCAGGCTTCAATACAAATTAAATAAATAATAAACATATTAATAACTTGTACTGTCCATATGTGATTTCCAAGTCCAGTGGAGAGAGCTGGCTGATTGTTGAATATTATTAACACCCAACAAACCAACCAGAGCAGCTGGCATCATCTCGCCAAAAGCTGGCAAGCTGACAACCGACTCCTCCTCATTAGGTTTGATTAATGAGGGATTATTGGACGATTTTCTTTTTCAGATTAATTCATTTACAATCTCGGTTTGTTGCCGATTATATTCGGGTTACAGTTACTATTACTTTTACTTTTGAGGTCTCACCTGTGCATAAAATGAGTGATTCAATATTTTTAGCAAATAGAGTACATTGTTAAGTGTCGAAGACCAAATGAATTGCAAAAATCAAATGCTTGGATTGCTCTGGACTTTCGATGTGTGATTATATCTGGCGTCCGTTCAAAAACTCGTCATCTTTTAGATATATAGTGTATTTTGGCCAGGTGATTCCTTAGGTAAGTTGTGTTCTGGCCACCCTAGTGGCGGATTTTTGCCTCACAAGTATTGCAGCGAGTACTGTCTGCATGGAATTTGCCACACTTGCGACAGCTTTTGGCACACGGTTGCCCTGCTGCACTGAGACCTCAACAAGCTGCAGGGGTAATGACGTAATATCATTAGTCTCGCTCCCTCTCTTTCTTTTTATACTCTGTCACTCTCTCACCCTGATGTGCTCTCAGGTCCCAAAATTTGCCATCATTTGTTTTAACATGGATTGGTACTCGGCAGTACCCATGTAAAACGTATCGTCTTCTGTACCCAACACCATTTACAACGCTTTCCCATTTTAAAACTGCCTAGATACGTTATTTTATTACATTTTGGCAGGTTTTGACTGACAGACCAGCATTTACAACTCATTTTCAAATTTGTCGAAAGCCGTTTAGTTTAGTTCATAAAAACGTAATATTAAAAAAAAACAAAGGAAAACAACTTCAAGAGGCAACTGAAGAATAACAAGTGTGTAGAAAAAGGTAAAATCACATTTCTGGAAAGGCGGTCTGTAAATTCAGAACAAGACAGGCTTCCCCTGCCTCTTTCTCACACTCACACTCACACACACACACACACACACGCACTCTCACACACGCACTCACACACACGCACTCACACACACACACTCACCACAGCGGCAGCGTCGGCCACTCCGAAGGCGGCCTTCTGTCTCCGTCCTGTGATGTGGCTGCTGTTCTCCTGTACCTTCTCCAGCAGCTGGCGCACCGGCTTGCAGTAATTGGCCACTTTGCATTCCTTCAGGAACGCTTTCAGCTGCAGGGACATGGGGGGGGGGGGGGGGGGGTTATGATAAAGAAGGAACCAGTGTAAAGGATCATTCAGTCTGCCTATACTGTATATTCAGGCAAAGCAGAGGAGGATTTGTGGTCGTTTGTCCTAAGGGGAGCAGATTCGGCCTGGCAAGACGTGAACCAGATCTTGAGTCATCTATTCAGGGAAGATTTTAACTCTGGGATTGATGCTCAGTGTCAGCATCTCCTCATGAGTCAAAAGTGAAGAGTGTTTCTTTAACACCTTTAGCGTGCCCGGAAAAACTGTGTTGATATGAGGAAGTCAAGTCAATTCAAGTCACAGATCTCGATCACAGGTTCCAGGATAAATGGACAGGTTGTTGTTACCTGAATGATGGTGGGTAGGGCGAGTTCTGGGAAGCCAATGGTGCTGGCTTGAGTGTGGAAGTATTCCAGTATCAGGTCATACAGCTGTTCAATCAGTCCGTCCTAAAAATTCACAAACAAAATTCAGGCTCGACACAGAAGTGTAAAATTTCAATTAATCATTGTTGTCTTTGCTGTTTCACTACATTCAGTGAAAAATTACTTAAGTCAACGCAGTTAAAAATGAACTGTGGTGACAGCTTAGCCGAGCCCAGCCCGTTTCAGACCTCTGCCCACATTTCCAACTTGTTTGGCATTCGGATAGATTTGTGGTGTTGTGTTTACTGACAGACATTTTTTAACCAGCTGGAGAGGCGTTAACACCGTTGAAGGCAAGATTAAGAATGAAATTTCATCTCCCCTATAAAGTTACATTCACAAAAAACTGAAAAACGGTGACGATTGTGGATGAGACATGGTTTTATGAGTTAATCAAAGTCCATAGCAACTCTTAAAATCAACATATTTCGTTGATCGGTGTGAAAAAAAAGCGCTCCGAGCAACTGCCATGTCCACAACTACCTAAAAAAGGCGTTAGCGGGGCAGATTCGCAACTCGCTACAGATCGCTCGGGGCAAGAGCAAAACAAGATCATTCTCCCTTCCAAACAGATCAGCAAGCATGGAGTCAGACTGAGAGAAATTAAATGACAATTCAGTCCGATTATGAGGCTAAGCATGGTCTAGCTGCCATGCAGTCCATCACTTGAATTTTGTCACTCAGGCTTAGAGAATTCAGATTACCAAGTAGAGCCATATACAAAAAAATAACTCTGATCAAAATATTACCAGTGAGCCGCTTGAAACCATCGTGTCAAACCTTTGCCACAAGTGTTACTAACTGACAAGAAGAATATTACTTAAAACCAATTCATACATTCCATATCTGTGTCCACAAGGGTCTGCTTTGGTCCACGTGATGCAAGAGTCATAATTCGCTCATGATCACGCGGACATCCATGCGGACTCAAAGATTTGTGATCGCACAGACTGTATGCATTATAGTTTTGTATAGAGGTTGCGTGAGGAGATCTATATCAATACCCACATTTATTTAATTCTTCTTTGACATAATACTAAAAAAGCCAAATGGCACCAAACTCCTGACGTGGAAGAGCGCAGACACTTGGGAGAGGTAAAACTGTCTGCGGTCATGAATGGAATTTTTTTAGATAGAGACAGATATGGGAAAGCCAAGAAAAAGCTGCTTCTTGATTTTTATTGTGGCTGGCAAACATTGTTGTTGTGCATCACTGCCACGAACTGGACTGGAGTGTAGATCGGAACGCCAGACGTACACGGGCCCTCAGTTGTAGTATGAATGGAACCGCATGTGCGTCTGTGCGACCAAACTCAAGTCCACAGCTGCCCAAGGACGTGGAGAGTATGTCTCAACCTTTAGCTTTTCTTCAACCTTCTTTTTTTGTCTAACAAGCACAAATGCTAGATCAAAAAAAAAAAATCAAATAAAAGTGACCTGAGCAAGCCAATGGCAGTTCTGCAATCTCCATGTAGCTGCTACAGGAAGTTACCATTTAAAGTTGTGCCCGTCAGAAAAGAAATGACCCTATATGTTTTTACAGAGCCATAGCTCAAACTTTAGGTGCATATATATTATTATATACAGTATAAGTACATTTTTAATTGATTCACATCATGTAAAAACCCAGTTGGCTCGAGTAAATGAAAATCAGCTTAGAAGAATCTTTGTGAAAAAGTTTAAAATAACTGCGTCACATCAGATCAATATTTGGTTACGTCTATTGTGGGTCTACGAGGCAGGGGTTCGTGGCAGCTGCCCAGGTGACCGGAGTGAAAACAGCCCTAGCAGGCGGAGTGCGGGGGATTATCCCAGAAGGCCGTGCTGCAATCCTCTTGGCTGCAGCTCTGAGCGTGGTGACTCCGGGCCAGTTTTAGAGCCCTGACAAGGCTTTCAACGCTGCCCTAAATCCCCTCCTGTACACACGCAGACTAACACACGGTGCCATGGAGTAACATGAAAGTAACATTAACTAAGACCTAAACCACTCATCAGATCAGCTACTGCGCCTTCTCAGAGCAACAAAGACTCTGCACAGATACAAAGCACAATACAAGCGCCACACACTGGATATTCTCTATCCTAAGTTCAGAGAATCTGTCCTCACTAGTGGTGGATTAAAAACAGTGATACGTACCTTGTAGGCTTTCTCCATCAGGTTGACTTTGCCAAGCTTCAGGATGACCGCAAAGTTGATGGGTTTCTTGCTCATTCGCCCGGGCTTCTTGTTAAAGTCCACTTGTTGGAAGATCTATATGGCAAAAACAGAAGCATGTGTAATACACATCATGTTCAGAGAACAGATCAGTAAATGGACCCAGAACCAAAAGCAAAATAGCAAACATTTTTGTTAATTGCTCTCAATTATTATTATTATTATATTTATCATACTTAACAGAACCAGTTTCCACACTCCACATGATCAAATTGTTGTCCCAGTTATCCAATCAAGATAAACCTCATACTGAAGGAATCTTTTGAAAAGGTCAACTTGATGGCCCACACAGGTCAAAACCAATAAGCCATGTAACTAATAATGGATAAAGTATTAAGACTCGAACTATTCTGAAATCAGCCTTTTTATGCCTCCGTGTGAGCAACAGCCCTGGTCAGAGGCATTATGTCTTTGGGTTGCCCGTCCAATGGCTTCAAATTTGAGACAAATATTCTAAGACTCAACAATGAACTGATGAGATTTTGGTGTCCAAAGGTCAAGGTCACTGCGACCTCACTTCCGTATCATTCTTGTGAACGTGATATATCAGGAACACCAGTTGGGAATTTCACAACAGAAAAGTCCCCTTGGACTCATCAAAGGTCAAGGTCACTGTGACCATAACTTAATAATCATAATGATAATTTATTAATTTAAAACACATCTAAATGGACTAAAAATTAAGTGGTGACATTTTAATATATACTAAGAGTCAAAGGTCAACTTCACAGTGACATCACAGTGTTCTGCGAAAAATACTTCACACATTATTCAATGCCATAACTTGGGTACAGAGGAGGAGATTGTTATCCTTTTTCCTACAAATGTAGTTATGAATTTAATAAATCTATATATTCCTTCACAAATTCAACATAAGTAACCAAAGAAAACGGCTACAATATATGTGCTGAGCTTTATTTTGATATTAGTCCTTTAACATACAGCAGTTAGTGAGATGACACATTTCTATCTTAGTCTGTGAAAGTACATTCTAGCCAACGTGTGGGCTTTCCGTCTACAAGCTTTAGCTTTCACATCTGCCCACAAGTAGATTTTTTGCCCTGTATTTGTATATAAATCTATTTCTGACACCCTGTATCTCTGTGTATTTCTGTGCGTGAGCGTGCGTGCGTGCGTATGTGTGGCCGTTAATGTGCTCAGTGTGTGAAGCAGAGCAACGCTCCTGGCCGGTGCTGTCTGTACAAACATAGGATGTGGTGGCGGTCTGCGGGGGAGCCAGGGGGAAGTGGGAAGGCATGGGCCAACCCTGATGCATGCACATGCAGACACACATGCACGCATGCATGCACGTACACACACACAGCCACTGAAGCAGGAAGCTCCAAATCATGCACCCCCCTCGGAGATGCGAGAACACACACAGGCACAGACTCAGGAGGAAGGGGCTGCTTCTGCTGCTCTAATTAAAACAGTAGCAGCATACCTCCGCTTGCCTTTAACAAGGGGAACAGTAAAGGAGAAAAAACACAGGAAATATAATGCGTCACAAATAAACCCAGCGTGCTGCTCCGAGTGTATGTGCAGGGAAAAAAGAGGTGGGGAGTAGGCCTAGGCAGAGAGGATGTGGTGTGCACTACATGTTAGGACCAGAGTTTAAACCACAACCGTGCTTTTATCAGGTCGGTCAAACTGCTGCAAACCCCCACACACGCACGCACAAACACACACTCTCCCAGCAGGCCGAGCTAGTCGCTGTCGCTAGCACACGGCTCTCCTCCGGCGAGCCACAACACAACCCAACACCACGCACAAACGCTAAAACACATTCGCACACAAACAGCACACACTCACCACACAGTCACGTGCTTAACACCTGACCCAGAGAAATGTTGTCAGTTGGTGACTTGCGATTGGTTTGATAAAAAAAGGTCTCTCACGCATGCACGCACGCGCGCGCACACACACACACACACACGCACCGATGTGTTTCCTCCTGAGCGCCTTCAGTTGTGGCCGTTGAGACCAAAATGTATTTTATACCCCGCTGATGTTTTTCCACAGCAAACCACCAATGGAACATTTCACCACCTCTACCTTTCCACTGTTTCCATTTGTAACAGAGTTAACCAACTGACTGCTGTAGATTCCTGCATCGTTCATAACCGCTTGAGGTGGTCAGGTATGTGTGGTGAATTGGTATATGAAGGACTTCAGATTAGAACTTGACCTTCTACTTAACTCTTGTCAAGCTTCACTGGTCCTGTCAGACCCACGTGGTGGTTACATGTCTTACCTCCAACAGGAAAGGCAGCACAGGCACAAATGTGTTGGTGCTGCTCGACAGCAGGGTGAGGGCTCTGCAACAGTGCATCCTCAGAGGGTAATATTTTGATGAGGGCACCAGTCTGTTCAGAAGGAGAAAACAGTGGTCAATGTCTCCACCTGCTGTTGGTTTAGTATATAGGACATGGTGGGTTCACACAAATAACACATTGTTATAATAGTGCATTTGAAATGTATGCCAGGCAGCAGCTTGAAGTTTCTTTGCTACAATTACGAGAGGCAACAAATGATCAACAAATGACTCACATTTGACTTTTGGGGGATGACACGACCACTGCTGTATATAAATCCAAAACTCATGTAACTATGAATGAAAAATGTATTGTGTGCATACAAAAGCTTGAGCTGCAACATTTAATCGATTACCAAATTAGTCAACCACTATTTTGATAATCGATTAATAGGTTCAAGTATTTTTTTTTTTTTTTAAGTCAAAATTCTCTGATTTCAGCTTCTTAAATGTGAATATTTTCTGGTTTCTCTGCTCCTCTATCACAGTAAATACTAAATATCTTTGGTGTGTGAACAAAACAAAATATCATCTCAGGGTTTGGGAAACACGATCGACATTTTTCACCATTTTGTGACATTTTATGAACCAAACAACTAATCGATTAATCGAGAAAATAATCAAAAGATTAATCGATTATGATGACCATTTACGAGTATATGAGTAGTGGTGTAAACAGGAAGCAGATCATCTACTCTGCAGTTTGTAACTTAGCTACAGAATATACTACAATCATGAAATATTTATAGTGGACAGTAAGAGCAGGGTTTTCTCCTCGGGACTGATGATGAGGTGAAACTAGTATTTACAATAAGTATTTAAAACGTTTAGCATTTTCCGCTGGTAGACGAGTCGTGACTGATAGGGAAGCGAAGGCAGGTGACAGTGTCGTCGTTTCCAAACGCCTCTTTTTTTGCCCGTCCATATTACAACTCAGCTGCGAGCAGCGTTTTCAACTTTCTCAGTTTTAATGCAGGGTTTTTAGGTGCTTAAATCTACTCACTTGATGGTGCCAATTATGACCTGGCAGAGTGGATAGATGAGAGGTTGGAGGACATCACTGGGGTGCAAGGTGCTGAGCACGCGACACCAGAGGTACAGACAGTGGATGTACTGCCAGTTATACACCGACTGATATGTTTCCTACAGAACACACACAAGCAGAGTTAGTGTCTAATTACAGATGCTAAAAAATAAGCATGTGCTCATTTTTGCATTGTGCCGTACATATGAGAACAAAATCAAGCAGAGTCCAAAACTTCATGATGGTGTAAACATGAACAGACTAGAAAGTAGCTTTGTGCTACTAATCCTTAAAATCAATCATTATAAAACGACTGTCTTCCTATATCTGTCCCCGTTCCATCTAGGTGAACATTTCAAATACTGTATATGTCCCACTCATAAAAGCTTCAAAAGAACAAAAGCAGACCATCTACATAATCACACATTCAAAACCCAACCTTTTTCTTCATGGTCATGGCGTTTCTCAGGTGGATGGCCAGCTGTCGGATGTAAATAAAGGTGTGCTGGTAAGTGGCCTGTGTGTCCAGTGAGTACATCTCTGTTAGAGTTCGTTGCATGAAATTGATCATGGGCAGCGCATTGGGAGAGGTGAACTTGCAGTTTTGTACGTAGGAAATGTACATTTGCTGCAAAGAATTAGAAGAAATGAAAATACATAAGTCAACACTAATTGGTACTGGTTATACAGTGACAAGAAAAAGTTTGAGTGTGGTATGACCTAGATTTCTGCTTTCAATGGTCATGAAATATAATCCAAGGGGAAAAAAAGTGCTTAAGCTAACAACACAAGAAAATATTATATTTAATAATATTTCTTCTACTGATCATTAGGTGGTGAACTGCAAACCTGACATTATCCTGTGGATAAACTTGGGAACTTATTTTCCCCTTGATAAGGGAAGCTGTCCAGGTCTAGAGGCAGCACAGAAGCACTGACCCTTCTTCACCTTCGAGACAATGTTTTTATGTTGGTATGCAGTATGTTCCCTTTTTACACTATGCAAAGTGCTGCATGTTCCTCTCAAATAATCCAACCTTAGTTTTATCAGTCAACAAAACATTTACCCAGTAGTGTCATGGTGCTCGTTCATGTCCTGCCATGGACACTATGCTATATGCAACCATGCACCATGATTTGTATGAGGTAGACTCCTGAACAGAGATGTTAACCAGTGAATCCTTTAAGCTTTTAGTTATCTCTCTTTTTTCTCTTTAAATACCCACAATGATAAGCCTACCTTGAGAATGGGGTTAAGATATGTGTCCTGCTTGTGTCTGCAGATTTTGTTGAGCGCCAGGAAGGCGAGAACTCGGCTTGTTTCCTCCCCTGTGCTCCACTGCTTCAGCAGTTGCTAGATACAGAGAAAAATAAAAACACATTTAGAGAATAAATCCCAGAGAGTCAAATTCCATGCCTGCCTATGGCGACTTATGTCCTACCTTGACCAGATGGCGACACTGTTTGGGTAGACAAAGGTAATAAGGCACGAGTTGGTTGGCGTGACGCAGGACAGCGCTGATGACTGTAGCCTCTGTTAGACAGGATAACAGCTACAGGTGCATAGAGGGAGACAACAGAGCTATTAGAGGAAAACAAGAAAATAACACATGGATGTTTTCAGGACTCAAATGAAGATGAGGAGATAACTATTTGTTTTACTTCATTAATCATACATATCATTGTCCTCATCTCATTATTTAATTGTATTGTCCTCGACACTATATCAATAATGTTCATGTGAAGTTATAATTTACAATCAAACATTCTAAAAAACACCCAATCAAATACTTCCTTGACTCTTTCTACTGTATATCATGATGTTTACATTGCAGGGACACATGCAGAGCCAGTGAAGTGAAACGAAAAACCAACCTGAACTACTCCACTGACATACATCTTGATGTCAATATGATTCTTTTGCCACTTTGGACTAGACGATGGTAGCACTAACCTGAGAACAAAACAGACCCCAGAATGAGAAGTGACCAACGTTTCTACTGCTACATTGAAGGTCAAGAGGTGAAATCAGCAGGTGTAACATGCACTTCATACTTTTTCTGGTCTTTATCTGGCTTTAGGTGGAGCATCCTCTGCATGGCCACGTAAATATCTCTAATACAGAACAGGACCAAGGAGTTGAACACTGCAGAGCAGACAGAAAAAGGATTATGTATGCAAATTTACAGGGAGTGCAACATGTTGTGTTCTATCAAGCAAGTATCTATAACTCATAATAAATAGCCATGCTTGTGATACAACAATGGGAGGAATCAAACGACCCATGATGTGTAATTTTAAAAATCTGTAATCAGAACATTATCAGGCACTCTTCGTGTTTGCTGTATTAAATGTATATCAGAGGAATAAATATTTTGGGTGAGGCATGAATGTCAGCTGTACAAAAACAGCCTATCCCTACACCTTGCCCAACTTGAAACACGAAATATTTGAGTATGCACAATTAAGGCTTTGGCAATGTAACTAAAATACTGTTTGGTAATACAATTTTATTTGTTAATATATGTGTATATATGCAAATATTGTTGACCTTTACAGTAACTGTTTCCCCTTGTTTTGTGAAATGCTACTGACAGCAATGCGGGGAACACACATTATTGAAATATAATTGAATTTGGATTTTCCACAGCAATACTCTTACAAAAATTATGTCAAAAAAAAAATGGTACAGCTTCAATTCACGTTTAAGTATTTCCAGTTAAAATGGCCGGACCTACCTGAACTGTCAGCCACCTTGTATCGACACTGACCCCCTCCTTCGCCCTTTGTGGTAGCTACAGCTGCCTTAAAGGCCTGCGTAACTTCTCTGAAGAGACGAGGGGTGGGTTCCTTCTTCATCGCAGCTTTCCACTCTTCAATCATTTTGTCTGTGACTTTGATGGTCTCCACTGATTTCTTGGATTTCTTCGAACCTTCCTCGTCGTCTCCATCTTCCTCACCGGAGCTGGCCTCCTACAAGTAAATCATGCAGGTATGAAGATCTGTGTTTTCCAACAGAGCTCACTATGAACACAGAGAGACACGAGCAGGTGGCCTACCTCCAGCGCAGACGGCAATTTGTGGTACTTTTTTTCCTCCTCATTGTCAGAGCTGTCGCTGTCGTCAAAGTTCAGCAGTGTTTGGTCGTTGTCTTGCAGAAACTTGTAGAACTCGGGGTCTTTATTCTTTAACCTGGACAGCTGATCCTTGTGCTCAGAGGCCTTACCTGCCTTCTTTTCATCACTGTAGAGAAAGAGGACAACAACAAAAGTTATGCAGCTTGAGGCAACGATGATGTTGGAACGATCACAACAGTGACAAGAGTCAATGTCTTGACTTACGTCTCGGGAGATGCAGAGTTCACATCTTTATTTTTGTTCTTTTTCTTGAGTCCGTTCTGTTTTGGGGTCTCTTCTTCTGGTTCATCTTCACCTGCAGAGTCAAACCCTGACAGCAGGAACTCATCCACACTCAGGTCTTCTAATTTTCTACAACAACAAAAAGAGCAGTTGAAATAAGTTGGCCTACATGCGGGAGGAACGTTAAATGACGAATGCTCTACAGTTTCCACCGTCAATTCAAACGTTTTGGAGTTTAGTCCTTATATCTAAAGTTAGCTAGCTGAATATACCCTGCTCATATTCGTATATTGTCCAGTCACAACAAAGAGTGAACAGACTGAACGACGATGTAAAGATAAACCACTTACAAGAACCCACGACACTACGCTAGCTTGAAGAGCTAGCTAAGGCAGTGTCGTTCACGATGCTAGCTAGGCTAAAACGAGTCTATGAAACACCAGCAATCCACCACCAACCTGTTTGAAAACAGTTTAACTTAAAAAAGCAACACAAATTTGCCATTGGAACACAACATAAACGACACAAAGTAAAGAAGATGCACACACACCTTTTCTGTTTCGCTGCCATGCTGGATTCAAAACGTGACACCGCTGAGCCTCATTACCCACAATGCCCCGGTGCAAAACGTAGGAATTGGTTTTACGGTTCATGGGCAGTGCGCGCAGTTAGTGTTTACAAACGTAATAAAGGAACATTTCCTTTTTTTTTGTCCAGTAACACGAGCATAGTTTGCTTTTTGATAATGAGTGAAAACGTTGAATATACTCATTGTTAAAAGTAACAAAATCAACATTGATAAAAGAAAAGTGGGCGAACACACCAAACTCGAAGTTTCACTGTCCAAGAGCTGTGCCTACGCGGGCGAGCGGTGTTTTGATGCTCCACGTGAGGTTTCAATTAAATGATCGGCTGCACCGGAGTCTCCGGTCCGGAGACCAGCAGAGGGAATATTTTACTTTTTACGTTTCCCCCCCGAAACATTACACAGTCACAAAGCTGGACAAGCGGACAAACAGGAGGAAAACACCGCTGTCACGTCGACGACGACTAGTGGTGAGTAGGCTTACTGGTTTTAATTCGCTTGTAGAGGTAGAGCTAACGTTAGCTGATGTAGTCATCACGTACTTGGACACAAAGCCACAAACTGTGACTTACACAGTTGTGACTATTATTATGTTCTAATGTAATAAGTATAATTATACAGTTGTAGTTGTGATGTTGTTGTCAACTATGTATAATATAAATTACGTATGAATTGAAGAGTCGGTTAAGAGTCTGTCTGTTTCATTTTCATGTCCGGGCTCACCGTGGCAGGAGATGGTCCAGATTCTAGCCAATCGCCGTTTTACTAATCAAAACCCCGCCTTTCGGGGTAGCGCAAATGTATTTATCGAACGCACTTCCGGACTCTGACCAGATAAAAAAATGTGTGTGTGGGGGGGGGCGCTTAAGGTCGCCCGTGTCCCAAACAATAAACAAACATCCATTGTAACCCGTCGACATATGCGCTTATGAAACTTCCTGCCTATCATATATGTGTGTCTCTGTTCCTCCGCCGTGTCTTATTTCAACAGCGCGAGCCGCGCCGTCGCTCTCGCTCCCCCGATGTTCGAGCGCCACCTTAAAAAACCCGACGTCTGCTTCCATGCACTTTTTTTGTGCATTGACGTCAAACCGCACACGGCACCAAACAGAGGGTTTCTTCACATTTCGTATGTCTGAGTCAGACTATGGACAGATAGCCAGCCACTGGTGCCAATACAGACCAAACCGACTGCGACCGGCTGCCGATTTGTCTGTCGTCACCCCCGAGGAAGACGCCGTGTCCGAGGATAAGCGCAACGCACCCACCGGTAAAGACATGACACATTCATCCTCTCTCTATTATCGCCGCTGCAGCTGATCGCTGCTGTTATTCAAAATAGATGGAGTGGGGGTTGGGGTTTCCTCAGATCACACCAGGAGGCTGATGTGTGAATAGAAACATCCCCCCCCCCCCCCCCCTCTCTCTCTCTCTCTCTCTCTCTCTCAGAAAGAGATGATTACAGACACGAGCATCCTAAAACATTGTGCATGTACAAGTCTGTCACTGGAGCTTTGTGTGGATGTCAGCCGAGGCTTCGAGCCGGAGAGGAGGTTTCAAGAGACAGGCCAGGGATGAACAGGACCAAGTGCTGTACTCTTGTTAGTTTTAACTGTGATAACTGGGATGTCACGTCGGCCCCGAACTCCTGCGTGTCCCCGTCTCCGTTTTCAGCACTGACTCGTGTTATTTCCTTGGGCCCGTTGATTCCCATTGTGTGTTTTGGAGAACTGGCACCCAGAGCTGGTCAGGCAGCTGTTGTGACATCTGAGATGGTGCTCGGCGGGACAGTGCAGAGTATTCAGCCGAAAGAGCAGATGGCAGCATTATTGTGGTGCACTGATCTTCTGGTCAACTGTCTGTTGGACTGGAGAGGTATGACACATGCAACTTTTAACGGAATCAATAAGAGGTTGTTGTGTCTTGGCCTTTAAACGCATCAACATTCCTCCCTCTTGAGATTGTAGGGGCTGTTTATTTGTTCTGATTTCTTAATCTTGTGTTACTGTCTCATAAACTGGTCTTTATATTTGTGAATGAAAATAAAGCACCTATAAAAGATGAGATTCATCCACATCCCACTGAAGGATACACACATTCAAATTGCAGACTGTGTGGTATGAAATGATTATAAACAAATGGATGACAAATACAACACATTATCTATGTGGAAACTCTTCATCAGAGAGGCTGATGGAGCATCTTGCTTTACACTTTTCAAACCAGTCAGCTTCTGCTCATGAGCCTATTTTTCTACCCTTGTAAGATTTCACTACATCAAATTCAGTATAGTTGAGTGAAAATATACGTATATATTTTCCCTGAAATTTAGTTCTAGCTGGGTTTACTTCGAACGACATCCTCAATAATTGGCAGACAACAAGTTCCAAGATGCCGCGTGATGATGGTTATGCAACGCGCTGAAGTGTGCTCTCCATCCAAGAGCCAGGCAGCTGAGAGTCCAGAGCAAAAAAAGGCTAGCTCAGGCTATATCCTCCTCTCCTCCTACCCCACCCACCCAAGGCTGCAGCTGGGGCGAGGAGGTGGTGGTGGTGGGGGTTTGCAGCTTATTCTGGTGCAATTAAACTTGTTGTTCAGGAGTCCTTGCAATAGTAAACCAAGACAGTGCAATGGAAAAGAAGCCTGCATTCGGTTTGATTCCAGGTTAGGAAATACTTCCTGTCTTTTGAAACTCTCTCTGTTGTAATAACTCAATTTAAGTGTTGACACTGAAAGTCAAATAATGAGGACAGTCAACCTAGTGCACTTTGTAATGGTACTGATATTTCTGTCATGGCTTCCTGTCTTAGCTGTCACAATGGATGCTATAACAATAACGGTAGGTACAATGATTGCTCAGGACATCTGTCATAACACCTGCATCCCTGCAGATGAACTAAGCTCTTGAGACTTTTCTAATGATCCAACACATTTTTATAGGCTACTGACGTTGGCGTGGATTGACATTAAAACGGTTTTCTCGGGGTTTCAGTTGCCCAGAGTGCGGCCCAGGCCTGCGACTGCCACGTCAGGCACCATGATGGAGGGCAGCATGCAGTTGCTCAACCGCGATGGGCACAGCGTCTCGCACAACTCAAAGCGCCACTACCACGACTCCTTCGTGTCCATGAACAGGATGCGACAGCGCGGCCTGCTGTGTGACATTGTGCTCCATGTTTCCAGCAAAGAAATCAAGGCGCACAAAGTTGTGCTGGCCTCCTGCAGCCCCTACTTCCACGCTATGTTTACTAGTAAGTTCAGTCCACGTTGTCCAGCTTGTCCGGTTTATTCCTCCACATGCCGCCTGTTTCCAATTCACTTTGTGTTTACATTCATCCTCCCATGAAGCGCAGCGTGTTGCACGCCTCGGACATTGTAAGCTCTGACATCAGACTGCGCATTATTTTGCTGTGTTGCTCATAGTTTGATGACACAACATTTCGTCTGTGCAGTGAACTCCACCTCATCCTTTCAGCATCACCACTTCCTTCCCCCTCTTCCTGTCTGCGGCACAGGTGGTCAAAAGAGGTGTGTGTTTGTCTCGGATTTCATTTCGTTTCTTCAGGTACAATGAGTCTCCAGACACATATTTTTCTGGCTTTCAGACACTGCTGCTAGGTTTCCTCTCGTCTGACCGAGTCACTAATTTGTCCATTTTAACCGAATCCGTTCATCTTTCATCATCACCTAAACCTCTCCTGCAGATACTGTGATTGTGATTTTCTCCAAACTACTATGAGATGAAACATCAAACCTCCTGACTCGCTGTTCTGCAGGAACAGCCACATTGCACAAGAGTGTATAGATTCTGGAATTTCATAAATCCTCCACAGTTAAAACAACCGATGAAATGTACAGCAGCAAATGAGCTGTGCTGATATTTGGCAGCTGCGTTGTATACAATAGGAGCTGCTGCGAGTCAGCATGATCGAACTGGGGAGGCAGTTAGGTCAGCCAGTTTTACTGCTTCTAACTTGTTGGGAAAATGTAACCGCTCTCATTGTGTGCGGCCACGCAGATGAGATGTCAGAAAGTCGGCAGACCCATGTGACCCTTCATGACATCGACTCTCAGGCTCTGGAGCAGCTGGTTCAGTATGCCTACACGGCCGAGATTGTGGTCGGGGAAGGCAATGTTCAGGTAAGGCAGAAGATTTCAGATTTATAGATCAAATTGTCAAATTAAGACTAACTATCGTAAGGTGTATTTCCACCTGTAACAGTGTATTTCCACCTGTAATTACTAGACACTGCTCCCAGCAGCCAGTCTGCTGCAACTCAACGGGGTGCGGGACGCCTGCTGCAAGTTCCTCCTCAGCCAGCTGGACCCCTCCAACTGCCTGGGCATCCGGGGCTTCGCTGACACGCACTCCTGCAGTGACCTGCTCAAGTCAGCACACAAGTATGTCCTGCAGCACTTTGTGGAGGTGTCCAAGACAGAAGAGTTCATGCTGCTGCCTCTGAAACAGGTATGGGTGATGAATTGTCATGTCTCCTGTCTTCCACAAAACAAATTCCATGAAATAAACAGCTGTCTACTAGAAGTTGCTTCCTCTCTTTGTTAGTCTGTGTTGTTATATTCTGTCACCATAGGTATACAAGTAGAATAGTTTTCATTGTAAGATACGGCATAGACAAAACATTAGTCTCAGTATTCTGTGACAAGTACTACTAAGATGGATATTATTTTGAAGGGGAGATTGTCACCATAACCTTGACTGTTGGCACAGCAGCCTGTATCCACTAGACACTGTTTCTTTGTGAGTTTTATTATGTTTCAAAAAGGTTTTATTTTATTACTCTCCAGGAAAAAGTGCAAGGGACATGCCGCGTCCCCTTCGTAAGATTCCGTCCCTGATCTGGCACATCAACTTAGCCAAACTATCTTTTACTCTTCATCTGGGCTCAGCAGTAGCACTGCTGTGGTTCATTTCCTGGAAGTGGTAATTAGGCAAAACAAATGACATCTTCATAGCTGCTGTGCTCACTTCCCTGAGGTTTAATTAAGGGTTTCTTTTTTTGGTTGCACCAAATTACAGTTTTGTTTTTTCCAGCCAAGGTTTTTTGGGGCAGCAGTGTCCAGAAGGTTTGCTAGCTAGATTCCCAAATTATAGTGGAATAGACTGCAGAATGGGCCTTGAGCAAGGCACATAACACAAGCACACTCATTAGAGCTGCTCGGACTGCTGCTGATTGTTTAGTGAGTGCGTAGTCAGCGGGGCCTAAAAAAAAGAAAGAATTGTTTTCAGAGAAACTCCCCCAGTTAAGTAAAGGTTAAAGAAATGACAAACTGGCACAATCAACGATTGATATTTAAACAAAATGTTAGTAAAAGTCAACACACGGGTTTGGTACCTGCTGTCACTCAAAAGTCTCATGTTGACGGAGTCATGTTCATCATTACAGTTAAACAGGCCTATGATTTCAAGTATGATCATCAAAACACTGCACTCAATTTTCAGCTATACTCTTGAGTTAAAGACATAGTGTGAATATTCCCCAGTGGCCATAAATACGATGTTAAAACACACAGTTTACTAAGTCTTTTAACTTTCTTGTGTTGTTGTTTTATGTTTTTGCTTTTATTGGCCTCAAGTAGCACACTAAATTTAAAAGCCCATTATTATAGGGAGAAAGAAATGCATAATCTCTTTTATGAAACGCTGTCTGTTGAGCCATGCCAGGTTACTATGAAATTAAGTGGCGGTGAAAAAGACGTAACAAACAGCCGCCAGCGTCACTTTCCCATTATCTTCTCACCTCTCTGAAGAAAAAGAATCACAGAAGAGACTGTGCTCCCTGAGGGTAAAACACTGAGCTTCACTCTCTGTCAAATCCTTGAGACGTATGTGTGTGTGGGCTGGGCACAGTCGATTAAAACGGCGAACGCTAAGCAGCATAAAGTCAGAATCAAAGATGGACCATTTTCTCTTCTTCATCCATCTGTGGTTGTTCTATGTCTGTCATAAATCTGCTCCAGATCTGGATTTATGTTCTGGGTGCTCTAAAGGACTCTGAGCTCACCCCATATTTCTTGAATTATTCTGTGAAGGATGTGGCAAGAAATGACAGGATGTTGACTAGAGCCTGCTCTGGTGATGCTTCACTGATGTAGTGTGTGACATTATGAAGCAAGCAGCAGAGGATGAATGCATTGGAAAGACATTTTATGCATTTTGACGTAGCTGAAATCCGTTTTTCATTCAAACATCCCTCTTTCTTACTGTATATACGGCACACACACATCCACTTTTTTGCATGCAGACGTAAAAGGGACTGCAGGGTGGGGCAGCAGCAAAAGCAGTATTTCTCTATGTGACTGTGGATTAGTGGAGGCTGTTCCTGGGAGGCTATAAACTGCTGCCCTGATCTGGCAAGACAGTAGTAGCAGCAGCAGCAGTAGCAGCTGGCTGCTATGGCCCCACCCAGGTCTGCCAGCTTTGGGTCGATCTGGGAATTGTGCCAACCAGACTGCAGCACTCAGCCACTCAGACACACACACACACACACACACACACACACAATGGTATCTCAAATATAGCACAGCAGCACTACAATGTGACTAACATGGGAATGGTGAAGGTCCAAATTGTGCATGAAATGATTTTGTTTTGCTTTATTGATTCGATTAGGTGAGTGTCATTTTAAAACAATGCAGGCAAAACATAGCGTCACCAGTCAGTCAGGATAAAGTGTATCAAGTGAAGGGAAAGAGAAGCCAGGAGGGAAGGAAGAGAGGCAACAGCTCAGAAGACCAACTCAGGTACAACACGCAGAAACTAATACTGTCTGGGGCCAATGCGATTTTCTTCCCGTGTTGTCACGGGATCTTTCACTGTCCTGTTTTTTTTTCATAAGCACATGCTTCTTGTGAGTGTTTTTCTGTTGGTCACAGTTGAATGAAACAGTTGCACTGTAAGCTTGAATCGGATTTTCAAGCTGTTCTTGTAAACCATCATAAAGAATCTGCTTTGTCCTCCACATCCAGGTCCTCGATTTGATCTCAAGTGACAATCTCAATGTGCCATCTGAGGAGGAAGTGTACCGGGCTGTGTTGAGCTGGGTGAAACATGATGTAGATGGACGCAGGCAACATGTACCTTGGGTAAGACTTGTCCCATCTCACCTGGCATCATTTTTTACTAGAATGTACAACCAATCATTTTCACCATTCTGATGTGGTCTGACCACCCACCATCCTCTGTCCCTGTCAGCTGATGAAGTGTGTAAGGCTGCCGCTGTTGAAGCGAGACTTTCTGATGAGCAACGTGGATACGGAGCTGCTGGTGCGTCATCACTCCGAGTGCAAGGACCTGCTGATCGAGGCTCTGAAGTACCACCTGATGCCCGAGCAGAGGGGCGTCCTCAGCAACAGCCGAACACGCCCGCGTCGCTGTGAGGGCGCCAGCCCTGTGCTCTTCGCCGTTGGTCAGTGTGGTGCCCACCAGGGAACTATTGGCCACACATTAACTAAACTCGTAAACTGTACAGGCAGGAGTATTTGTACAGCTGGCAGATGGAGATTGGTGATGCAACAGTCGTAACATAACAGTCAATATTGTCTTGGAGTTTTGTAGTGTATAGTCAAGTAGCTTAAATGTTCTCCAGTTTTTAATGTGTGCAAAGATTTTTTTTTGTTGATTTTTCCTTTTTTTCATCTCTTCTCATTTCTTCTTTTCATTTCCTCATCTGTTTTTAGTTTAGTTTGATTGAGTAGAGATCAGACAGTTTCTTTTAGCCAGTGGTGTTTTCAATCCTTGTAGCCTTAAATACCTTCAGATTCTCTCACGACTAAAACAAATGAATTAAATCAAAGATCATTATTTAGTGTTAATCATAAAAAACTTCTGTTTGCTATTAAAACTTACCTTTCTATGCAGTTGTCAATATCCAAATAAAATCAGTTCCTTAACAGCAGTTAAAGCGGGGAGTCCATGTGGGTTACTTAACGATTATCCCTCTGAAATGATGCCCCACTTTGGCCAAAATCACTATTCTTACAACAGTATGTATTCATGTTTACATTAATGCCTTATGTTTGATGCTTGATGAAGTGTTTTTTCCCCCCACTATGCTGCGTGTCCCAGGTGGTGGCAGCCTGTTTGCCATCCACGGAGACTGTGAGGCGTATGACACCAGGACAGACCGCTGGCACATGGTGGCTTCCATGTCCACTCGGCGGGCACGGGTGGGCGTGGCAGCCATTGGCAACAGACTCTATGCTGTTGGAGGGTTAGTGATGACAACCATCATGTTAATTTCTGGCCCAAAACTAGTAAACCTTCCATCTTGTATCAAGCATCATGTTTCGATCTGAACTACACCTGAGGAATATTGGCAGGAAGAATAGAATAGAATTAAATTGAACTTCATTGTGGATGTTTTACATCTAAAATAATCCTTGGGTGATGATTATGCAAAGATGTAATTTCTCTTCTTTCTGATAAGGTGTTAAGATCTTTCCTCTATTGAAAATGTCTTTTAAACTTACCGGTTTTTCTGTTGCCATGATTGCATATTTATTACAAGACCATTCCAGGCATCATATTCCTACTTCAATCATTTATGTCCACTTTTCCTCAGGTATGACGGCACATCAGACCTTGCGACCGTGGAGTCTTACGATCCCATCACGAACTCCTGGCAACCTGAGGTTTCCATGGGAACACGGCGGAGCTGTTTGGGTGTAGCTGTCCTGCACGGCCTGCTGTACGCTGCAGGAGGATATGATGGGGCTTCCTGTCTCAACAGGTACACACAGACTGACATTTTGGCGATGAATGCTGAGCATCTTGATACTTTTAAGCTGTGATTTAGTACAGTGTTATAGCTTGTTGTTGCTTTTTTGGGGGTGTTTTATAGACCAGATATTTTAAGACACTTCATCTAAATAGAATAAACTTGTGTAATTTAATCAAATACAAGTAACTCTTTTACTTCTCCTACAGTGCAGAGCGTTACGACCCTCTGACCAGTACATGGACCTCAATTGCTGCCATGAGCACCCGTAGAAGATATGTCAGAGTCGCAACTCTGGGTAGGAAAACCATAATATCATGAACATACAGTTCTACTTTTTGTTTATGTTTCACATACATTTTTCTATCAGAAACCAGGAGGGAGTTTCCACTTTGGTATTCACATCCTAATATTTACATCCTGAGCGTTTACTCCTTTTCCCCCTCCAGATGGCAGCTTGTATGCAGTGGGAGGTTATGACAGCTCCTCACATCTCGCAACAGTGGAGAAGTATGACCCCCAGGTAAATTGCATGCTGTTGAATGTATCATCAAAGTGAGATGTTTGTTGCCAGACGTAGACAAGCTGAATGTGGAAGAAAAAAACAACATGACATCATGGATGAATCGATGAACATGTAACCAATGCATGACTCTGGATCCACTGAACAGAGCAACACATGGACAGCCATCGCCAACATGCTGAGTCGGCGCAGCAGTGCCGGGGTGGCCGTGCTGGACGGCATGCTGTATGTCGCAGGAGGCAATGACGGCACCAGCTGCCTGAACTCGGTGGAGCGGTTCAACCCCAAGACCAACACCTGGGAGGGAGTGGCCCCCATGAACATACGCAGGTCAGTCTGGAGCCAGAATTCATACTAATACAAACCGAGCAGGCAAGTCCAGTTCAAAAGAAGTAGGTCTGTAAAAGCCTTTTAAGATATGATAAGGGAAGAAGTGAAATCGCCAACTGCCACAACTCACTTTAAGTATGTTGAGTAAAACTGCAGAGGAGACACGAGGGTGGTTCAGAGATAAATGTTTGGCCTGGAAGACTTATTGTCAGATTTTAGAGACGAGAGCCACGAGAGCAGGTGAGAGAGCAGCTTGCAGCCCAATCTGTTCCTGCTCGTTATATCACAAAGGCAGAGATGCCATTTATCAAGTTTAAATACAGTACTTCAGAAAATGTGCAGGCCCATCTATACCAAAGGCACCTATTCTCAAGGTTTTTGCTTTTTTTGACCTTACAGTTGAGAGAGAGAAAATGGATGAAGGATGTGAAGGCAGATGACAAAGGACCTGGGATAGATCCATGGTATTTAATTAAATATACTAGAACCTGGTTCTAGTATTCCAAGTGCACATGTTCAACTGGTATATGATTTGTGAAATACATTGGCCTCAAATGAACTCTGTATTTTTCAGACCTGTCCAGCTTTTATCCTTCTTTTGTGCTTCATAACAAACATGTGGCACTTGAGGTGAGGAAGGGTGGATGGTCCAGACCCCGATTTTCCCTTAATTTAGCTGGAATATATCATTTCCATTGAAACAACACGAAATCTTTGCTGTTGAAGGAATGGGATGCAAGGCATTTGAATGTCTTCCCAACTGTCTAAACCTTGGTTCTTCCTACGGTCGTCTCTTTTTTTCTTCTTCTTATTTCTTAGAAAATGAAACATCTTTTGCAGATGATTATCAAAGCAGGCTTGTATGTGTAACGTAGCATTCTGGAATGTGTGGAGACATCAGCAAATTCAGTTATTCCCCTGGCCACACGCACGCACACAAACACACACAAACACACTAGCCTCTTTTGAACAGAGATCCTGCTACATTGTTGTAAAAAAGACATCTCATTATGCCGGCTTGGCTTATTTATACTCAACCAAACAAGACCGACGTATTACAGACACAGAATTTTCATGTGTCCCGCTCCGTTGACTCTCCCTTTTTACACAGGCGTTTATCCAGCTCAGGGGCTTATGACCAGCCCATAACTTTCATATGGAATGGCGAGACGGAATAAAGATGCAACATTCCTGCCCTGAACCGTCTGTGTAAAAGAGGCTGATGTGTGTGTGTGTGTGTGTGTGTGTCTGTGTTGTTTCCAGGCTCCTGTGGTACACTGACAACAGTTGACTGTGCAGCACCATGAATAACTCATGTGTTAATCAGCTGTGTGGCTTTGAGTGCTTTTCTCATCCAGTTGCTGAGAGGCTCCATTTACACAGTCCAAAACATCACACTGCGTTCACCTCGTAACTGTCACTCCTCCAAAGCCGCGTTTGGCACATGATGATGTAAAATTATCTTGCTACTGTTTATCTTGAAAATCAAAAAATCCTTGTTGATGGCCATTTACTTTCTTCACTGGTCCTCTGCTATGACTAATAATGAAGTATTATTGGCTCCCGCTGTCGTCAAACTTGAGTGGCACGAGGAATTATTAGTTACTGCAATAATGTATTTTTTTATTAAAATATATTGGTTAAATTGGTGGTTTAATTTGTATTACAGCCCAGAATCTCTTTTGTCACAATCTCTTTACCAGTGGACTTGCATATAGAGAATGTGATGCCAAGCCCACACTGCATCCAATGTAAATTAATGGGCACTGCCCTCTGTAATAAATCTAGAATTGGTGTGATGAAACAGAATACAAAGAGATTATTTTTCACTCCAGATAAGAGCCAAATAAATTATTAGTAATGCGGTGCATTAAGGCTGTACAATACATGAAGAATCAAGTTTTGTCCTCTGTTTCCAGGAGCACCCATGACCTGGTGTCTATGGACGGCTGGTTATACGCAGTGGGAGGCAACGATGGCAGTTCCAGTCTCAACTCCATTGAGAAGTACAACCCGCGCAGCAACAAGTGGGTCGCAGCCTCCTGCATGTTCACGCGGCGCAGCAGTGTGGGAGTGGCCGTGCTGGAGCTGCTGAACTTCCCACCACCCTCCTCGCCCACCCTCTCGGTCTCCTCCACCAGCCTTTGACACGGGGTCACCGCTTGGCTGAGCTCAGCCCCCGCTGCTACAGCCCAGGCTGGCTCTGGGAAGAGACGCAACTGCTCCGTTTGAGATGGGGAGGCGGAACGAGAGGACAGAAGTAGACAGGTAAATGGATGGAAGCGGGAGAAGAAAAAGGGGAAATGGTGTGAATGATGCACATGGTTTAGTTTGTATAGTGCCCTCAATAATTACTGGCACTCTTGGTAAAGATATGCCAACCATGATTCAGTCATTTTAATTTAAAAAAATATTCATGGTAAAGCCATTCTGGCTTCTTTTTACCAAGTGCCAGTAATTTTGGTGTGCACTCTGTGGATGCCTCCACTGTACAGCTCCACCCAACAGTTCACCAGCTCCCACTCTCTTCAAGTTATTCCTGGATAAAGATGTGTGAACATTGACCGGTCTTTCCTCAAGCCCCTCCCTCCCCCATCACTCCAGTGTTTGACACACTCATCGTGAATCGTGGTGGGCACTACTCCTGTCATGTGTGATGTAAATGTTTTTGGGTTTGATGTTGCCGTCTTCTGCAAGATTTTTATTTTGATGTCAGGATCTTTTGTAATAATGTATAAAAAAAGAAGAAGAGAGAAACGGAATGATTTAACTTTTGGAATGTAGCGATCGATTGGTTATACCATGCATGTTTACGTACTGGCATTGACTCCCTACATGAGGATAACATGTTGTAGTGCTACTATGCCACACTAGGTGGCAGTGACAGACAATGCTACGAACCCTTCCCACACTGCAAGAGCATGGATACCAACGACAGAAAAGCTATAGGCCCTCAGATCTGTAAATGAGTTTGAATCCTCTTTTTTTTAAACACACAGAACAATTATGTTGAACTGTATGTATTCATAAAATATATAAATTCTAATATATTCTTATTTAAAGATGATTATAGAAGGAAACAGATCAGGCCTGTGCCTCTGTAAGAGTGATATTAATATATAAATTTATATGTGTGATGTGCATACCATCAATGGAAATGACAAAGAGAATGTGGACGTGTGAGAGGTAGTTGTTCAGTTTTTCCTGAGAGGACTGATTGTTGCATTTCTTAATGTTTCTTCACTGCCACAAGCATGATCGCACATGAAACGGCAACATATGTTTACGACATTTGTGCAAAAGGCTTGGTCTGCTCGCACACCTATTGACCAGTCAATGAGAGGTCTGAATATTTTCTTTACATATCAAGATATATCTTTAAAAAGACATGGAGATGGAAATAATCATTGCAATCATGTGACAGTTTAATATCTTCTTTAAAACACAAAGTACTACTGTAGTTTACCGTCAGTAAACCAACACTTGACAAGAATGACTAATGTTGTTGACACTTGGTGCTGTCATATTCCCCTCTACACTTATCAAGTGTAGTGTCTCGTTATATTACCTCATTTTTTAAATGGATCCAAGATATTTGTACACCTGTGGGTGTTTTGGGAATATCACCTCTGAGATTGCATTTTCTAAAGTGATCACTTTGAGTCTTTTCTCAGTTAAAGAGTCAATACCTGGGTTCAGTTCAGTTCATGTGTAGCGCAGTGACACCATTCCATACTTCTAGGAAGTTGTCTTTTTCCTTATTTTGAAGGATTTTTGTTGATCTGGTTCTGTTAATCTAAAAAACTACCTTATTTTTCATCTGTACGTTAGAGTGAACCCAGTAGAGTTGGGGCTGTGATGGTCTTATTTTGTCAAAGTCACAGGAAGAGACAGACTTAGAGAGAGAGGTGTTAAAAAAAAGCAAAAATGAAAAGATTTCTGCATTCTGCTGATTGAACTGTAAATATAACGATCGCTTAAGTTATGGATGTGCAATTTCAATGTAACTTTTTTTTTTGTTTAATGTGGTGATGAGTGTTTATTTATGTTTGTTATTTATGAAGAACTTTAAAATATTGAATTTTGCACTATCATGAAATGGAGCAATACGACACACTGTAAAAGAATGAAATAAAGTTGTTTTCAGATGTGATAACCTGATGAATTTTAACACACACACAATGGTTTGTACAAAATGTGAAAGCAATCATAGCCGTTAACTGAAAAGCATCAGGTCTTATCGCTGCATCTGCAACTAATGCTGGGCGTCTCACTGGATGTCACCCTGGGTGAGAGAAGCAGTTAGATGTCCAATGAAAACACATTAAATCACACACGCACACTCAGAAGCTGGGTTGCTAACGCTGTTCGTTGCTAGGCTCACTAAACACTGCTGCTTGGTACCTTACCAACATGCTCCTGTTTCACAGTGATCTGAGCAGACAGCTGAACACTCTCACTTTACCCTTCTTGACCTCAGTCACATGGCATTCACACCTGTGGCTGCCTCTGCGTGCACTCGGACCTATGAACTCCCACTCTCAATACAAACCGGCCAAATACAGTAAATTAAATACCTACAGCTTTGATTGAGGGGCGGGGGGGGGGGGGGGGGGGGGGGGGCTGCACACAGGGCTGGTTCTTCTGAGGACAACACATTGACACACATCTGTTCCTGTGCGTTTGAGACTTTGCTGTACTTGCACATTGTAAAACAACACAATATTGTGGCAGCACATTCTTAGGCAACATGAAAAAGTTGAGAAACAAACCAGCCAACCTCATGTTCACTCAATATAATAACTCAAATATTTTACTTTTTCTCTCAGGTTTTAATGTGAAAATCCGGCCTGGCTCTGCAGACGACAGATTACAGCATGCGACGGTTGTTTGTTGGTCTTTTCCAGATAATATACTGTCCAGCTCATTTAACAGATTGCTGCAGGGATGAATGTGTAGACCAATCAGGATGGTCTACACAGGTCAGACATTTGTAGTTTTCCTCTTAGCAGAATAACAAGATGAAATCATATTTTTTTTTACAACATAAGGCGACCAGTTGTTCTGTTGCTTCTGCTAGAGCTCCCACGATGGTTGAGGGCATGAAAAGGAGGCAATGTATTTACCCATTTAGTCAGGAAAAAACTGAACATATGCTCACTGGTGGTCTGAGAGGCTTTCGATGGACTAATCCAGTTTGCCACCGGTATCATTGGCATCCAATGAAATCAACATGAACTCAAACTGACCACATTAAATGTTCTCAATAAAAGGTTAACAAAAAGGGACGAGTTTTTCAAAGGAAAATGATTTCGGCAGGAGTATCAGTTAAATGTGTGCGCAGACGTCTTCCGTGTCCCTGTGTCTCTTATTGCTGTAGCTGTGAGTCAACTCTGCCGCTATGAAGAGGCTAATGAGTTTACAACTCGTCTATACAGATGTGATCCTGGGGGGGTGTCCAGACGCTTCCCTCCGTCTTCACAGCATTCCTGCCACTGGAGCCTCTCCTCTCTCCGTGGCTGACACACCAGGTGTCAGCCACTGCACAGCCCCTCATCGGGCCCTGGAGATGCTGCGCCTCCTCTCTGGAGGAGTCAAAGTGACAACCGCACCTCTGAGTGGACAAACCCTTTCCTTTTTGACCCTTATATTTAAGATAAGCGCGGGCTTGTAATGGGAAATCTGTCAGGCCCATCAAAAGTACTGATTGCTGTACAGCTCGTCGCCATGTGTTGATGGCTCAAGCAAACACTGTGAGAGCAGACCCATTGAAACACTTTACTGAGCAAGATCTCTGCAGTCAAACACAAGTGGGATTCCCATTGAAATGATTACATTTCACTACCTTGAAATTCCAGCACATCAGTGTTTCAGCTGGAGACCTAATTTAAACTTTGAGCTATTAAACTTTTACACAGCTGATTTTTTTTTTTTGCTCTCTTGTCCAGTTGTTGATTAATCACAGTTTTATGTTTTTTTCCTGACACTTTGAGTTTACAGTGTTGGACAGTGTTGCCGGCAAGCTGCCTTGCCCAGCGGCTAGTCTGATCAAATAAAACAGCATCAATGATCACACAGGCATCAAGAAAATTCAGCCAACATCCTTATATTACCTGATGCTCACAGAGTCACAGCTCACCATAAAATCCTTCTCATTTATTCCCCTACTCAGGATCTCCTATGTTTGAGAGGAATAGCTCCACAAAGCAGGCAATGAATAGTAATCGAGAGATACTGGCTGTTTGGTATGGCTACTACATCAGGGCCTTCAGAGATATATCACAGAATCAGACAGTGAACTGTTTGTTTATGGTGAGTGACATGTTAGTGTGACCCGCGTTGGGACACTGAAAAAAAAGTGACTCAAGGAATGAAAATACAAATTTCATTCAGGTTCAATCTTAGCTCATGTCCAAAGTTTGCTCCCAGGAATTTCCAATGTTTATCTATGAGTGTATGTGATATCAGGGAAATGAGAGGACAGCAGATGAGCATTTAGAATTTACTGTAATTCTGAAATATATTGTAATATTTGTACAGACTGGTACTTTCTTGAGGAAGGAGAAAGACACCAGATAGTAACAAAGAAATTAGAAGATAGGAAAATTAAGGAGTAGAAAAATTTGTTTGTAGAAAAAAAGTTGAAACAGTTCCTCTGACTTTGACTGATCTTGTCTTCAAAGGAGGGCTGAGGTCCAATTAAGAATCCTATGTGGCCGCCGTGTGTGAGAACTTTGGCACGTCAGAGTCTCTGTTGGACACCTGATGCTGGGGGCCTCATGTCCAGACTCTGTTTTAGTGGCCTGAGGTGTGACTTTAGCACCGCGGCTCTCACCCGCTGAGTCTGGATAAACACAAATGAGTGGCTTCTCGGGGAGAGCCAGAGTTCAACCCACCATACATGGGGGGAATGCCATTATGAGAACATATTTTAGGTTTCTTTCTTTTTTGAACAGATGTAATGCATCTCATTAAAATGAAACAGATGGTTTAAACTTTTAGGGATATAAATATTAAGTATAATTCATATTGTAAATGGTATTCATATTGAGCGGAGAGGGGCTCAATGACATGTGTGTTATTTTTGTGAGCAGTGGCGGAAACTAAACTATAACATACCAAAAATGGCTGTGTGGGTTATTGTTATAGGGAAACAGCTCATTCAGGAATTGTCAGCACCACCATGTGAAACATGATGGGAAAAATGAATGGGCTGTTTGTCTAGTTTTGCTTTTGGCAAAGGTGACTGTTATTTCCCCTTTCAGTTGAACAATGTGACACAAAACGGAAGGAGTAAAATGTACAGCAATAAACTGACCCACAAAGTGAGTTGTATAAAAACAGGCTCATTGACTACTCTTAAGACTGAGGTCGCTTGGCAGTGGTGTCCTGTTCTGGTCGACACAGGCTAGTCTGGACACTCCCATCCGTGTACATTGTCCAACCACAGCCAGTATTTAAAGCCCTTCTGAACAACCTCATGAGAAAGCTGGAAAAAGCAATAATATTACTAAAGAAATATCTCCAAAAAAGTCACAACATTGCACTAGGGTGTACAAAATTAAAATTTACCAGAACCCAAATTGTTTAATGGTTGAAAAATAGAGTGACGACAAAGTAGGACTCCATGATACTGTCATCAAATTGAATGTGTATTTTCAGTGCCTCTGAAAATACACTACAGTTACAGGTAACTTCATTCATTATTTTGAGAGGTTTTCCTGAGCTGAGGTCGAGTGACCAAAGATAAGATTAATCCTCTGACATTGGCACAGTTGCCCTGTGTAAATGGACGCTCCAAGAATGGGGGGGGGGGGAATTTGATTTTAGTTTTGTGACAGATTTTCCCACTAAGGGTTTTGTAACTAGTGTACTGCTGCTTCCAATAAATGGTGGAATTCTTGGACAACAGTTGGATCCTTCCTCGTGATCCTGGTCATCATGGGATGATGCACTAAGCAAACAGATTGACTTCACAGTAAAAAGTCCCAGGCTGTTTTTTCCTTGTTGGCCGCCTTCCTCATGGAATACTGCGACAGAGAGGTGAGTCATACTGTCTGCGTGTTTTATCAAGTTAATTTCTGCTGCTGTTTCAGTGATGATCCACAGCCAGAGTAGAAACCTGCTTTCAAGTGATGACATCATGGGATGAGTTACGGGGATCATAGTGTAATCAGTTGGATTTCTCAGGCAAATAATCAGATTGCTTTCAACGGAATCCAAATCAAATACAATCAAAATTTAACAGGATTTTCATCTATCAAATATGAAACCTAATATAAAATCATTAGTGTAACATCATTTTTCACACCACTTCATCAAAATGTTTCTTGAGTTTGGATAAAACCCAAAAGAAAGAACTTGTACTGGTCCACACTATTGCCAGAAAGAGTTCAGGGCAACAGCGACCCGAACTTATGTATGAAAAATGAAGTAAAAAATTGTCCCTGTATTTAAGTTTGGCTGACATGGCCAGAGTATCCTGAGGGAAAATGAATTACTAAGGATGATATGGAAAATTTCTCCTACATAGATTTTATGTGACTAAGATTTAATATGACACGTTTTTGGAGGCCGTGCCTTCGATCCAAGTTACTTATGACATGTAATCACGTCGTCATTCAGAAGATCAAGCCAGGCTCAGTGCCAATCATGTAAACCTGGTCCGCTTTTACATCTTGTCAATTACTTACCGAGATGGTGTATGTTCATTTCAACCACATGCAATTCAATCAGTATTCTTCGTTGATTAAATTACCTGGAGCTTGCCACGAGTTCTGGGTTTTTGTGGAACAATAGCCCCATTGAAGGGACCACAAGTCTACAGTTGGCTGTTAACAGGCTGATGTCTGTTGCTGCCTCAGGTGGATCCGTTGCAGCAATCCGGTTGAACAGGTTGGCATTTCCTGTCAGCGAGCGGCACACGTTAAAACAGTGTATGACCGTAAAGTAACAAGAGCTCAATGCAGACAATGACTTAATTAGTGAGCAAACACGGGACGATCATGAGTGTTTGACTCCTCCGTCTGATCTGACTGATTAGGCCACTTGTCACCATTTGAGGAGAACAACCCTGGAAAATTACAACTCCTCCAGTGTGAGTGATCAATACTGCAACCTAAAACTAATTACTTTTTTAATTGATTAATAATAGGATTAACTTTACACTGTTGGAAGAAAGAAACACTGAATTGACGAACTAGACTTGCGCCTTAACCATGCTGTTTAGTTGACTTTCACCCTCCACGTGACGGATATCTCATTTATGAACGAACACCTTACATGCAAACTAGATATGTTTGCATACACCCCTTGCCTTATGAAAAATAGAGCTTTTGAATACACGGACGTCCTGTTTAAACCATCCTCACTTCCCATGCTAGGAACAGGCGACTGCGCAAAAAGAGAGGCTAAAGAAAATGATCCCATAAAGTGAAGACACAACAATCAAATATTCACTGCGTGAAAATATTCTGATAAAACACACGTACACCTCCTTTTTAATCATCTACACTATTTTCTTTTCAAATGACTAGAACAAAAGCAACTTATACATGTTTTTGTTTTCTTAAAAAACACTAATATTATATTATTTTAGTTTCATTATCATTATTATACAAAAGCAAATTTGTAATTCAAAGTTTTCAAAATGATACTCAAGTATGTGAGTCAATAAGAAATAGACCACTGAGGTCGTGTCTGGGCATGCCAATGGAAGCCCCCATCTTCCCCTGTGATTGACACACACCATCCAGTGTGTTGCAGTGGTCACACAACAATGAGCCCCATTTGGCTCCTGGAAGGTGTGAAATGGCACACTTCTCCCTGAACACCCCCCCCCCCCCACACACACACACAAACACACACACACTGCCACTCACCCCCGGTCTTTGTTGTTGGGATTGATTTAACAGACAGAGGCATCTCACAGAAGGTGTGAGTCCTACTGGTTATTCACCCCACACACACACACACACACACACATGCATACAGTCATTTGACACAGCCCCAAACTCCACCCCTGTTACGCAGACACACACTCTCTCACCGGTCTGACTACTACACCCTGCCCACTTCTCCCTCAGTACGAGTCTGACTTCAGCAGGGAGCACACTGCACTCTTGGATTACACTCTTCCATCACACAAGTAATTTGTCTACAGAGCAGCGGCTCAAAGCCCCACAGACCACAGCAGCATGGGGAGCAGCATGTCATGTGTCCCCCAGCACAACTTCAGGTTCTCCAGTAAAAGTTTCATCCGGAGAAACAGGTAAGAACAATCAAACCTGCCCTCACTGTACTTGTTTCAGTGTGATCACCCGGAGCACATGTCATGGCCTTGACTTGACTGGCGTTTGTTATTTTAGACTCTTACGTTTCAGCCGGAAGGAATTCTTGGTATTCCTCGGGGTTTTGAGCAGTGGGGTTAAATGGAGGTTGTGAATTTTGTGAGGCCGGGCTCAGGATCATATGGTTATGAGTGGTGCCCGTCTGGCCAACGGTGTCAATGATCCAGTTACCATTTGCCTCCTCTTTGCATCTCTCTGAAGATGATCTGCCAGCTGTCACTGAATCTGGTTTCCCTCCAGTATCAGGACCCAACACCCCCCCCATCATTATCAAGTCTGATGTGGGCAATTATACTTAATAGATGATATGATGTGGTTTTATGACACCTGATATATACGTTAATAGCTTGTAATGATCCGGTCGGAAGGCATTGAACGTGAATACAGGAAATGACTGACATTGATGGGTTATACTTGTCTACCTGGCATTCTTTAATGATTCAGCATGATTCTTCTGGGCATGTATCACAGGGCAGCCCCCCTCTGCTGGACCACCACACCTGATTCTAGTTAATCTCTGCCACAGTCTTCTGTCCGGAGCTGTGATGATTCAGGCCTCTGGTTCGATCAAATGTGAATTGTAGCGCTTGCTTTTCAAATAAAAACAAGAGGCAGGACAAGGTAGGAAAAAAAAGAGGAACGGTTTTGAAACCCAACGACTTAAAAACTGATACACCTTCCAAGTTGGATTGATGGTCCAGCACAAGAACAATACATCCAGTGTTCCTGTTTCCTATGCACCCCTCTAACTCTTTGTGTTGCTGAATCGGGCCAGGGTCAGGTATTCCCCTCAGAGAAGAGGAGCGAGTGGCATCGAATACCACTGCAGTGATTTGGAGAATGTTGGGTGTGCAGATCCACTACCTGTCTATTATCTACATTCCTCTTTCATGTTGCAACTGCATCGTGCATGATATTCTTTTTTTTTTTTCTTTCTCTGCGTATGAGAAAATATTTAAAAAGGATGTAGTGGAATAGTCTCACTCACAAAACACTGAGTGATAGATGCTGGCAATGGACTTCCTGATTAGACAGACCTTGATTCCCACCGTGAAAACAAAAGTCTGCATTGTGGCAGTGAGGACACTGGTACACATATGTGCAGATAAGCAGATAAACTGCAAGCTGAGATTGTAAAAGCAGTCCCCCGAGTCTTATCATTGCAGTGAGGGAGCTTCCTCATAAAGACATGACACTAATGGTAACAGATGAGGGTCATGCAAAACAAAGAGGGACATTGAATGCTGATCTTCCTTTGCATATCCTCGCAATCAGAAACACAAGCGCTGATTGTTCTTATCATTTAAATGGCCCGCATTGATGGAGCGAGGACAAAGAAAGGGTCTCTGGTTGATTTGTTGTACATGACACGAGGCAAAAAACTGAATTTAAAGTCATTATTCTGCTGTGAAAATTGAACCTGGTCAGTAGTTCAACATTGAGTGACTTGATTACTGTGGAGAAAAAAAGTGGAAAAACGAGAAAAAACAAGTTTCTAACACTGAACTTGACATGGAAAACAGTAGAGGGACGACGGATGTATTTAGTTCAAATCTCCATAACACAAGGTGACCGACATGAACAGGAAACGCTCCCTGTTGACACTGCAGTTGGGACGTTAACTGAAGTTCAAACATGGTATAGATAGATGGTAAACATTGAAGAGTGAGTGGTAACGCGTGGTTTTCCTTTCTCTCGTGCAGCAGCCGCCTGTTTCGCAAAAATTATCCCCAGGAGGGACAGGAGAAGTCCAACAGCATCATCAACATCCTGTGCACTGTTACCCCAAGGAAGGTAAGACCCTCCCTCGACTCGCAGGAGGCAGCCGTAACATGAAACTCAATCAGCTACGCACCAAACAAAACTGCTCTGCTATACATGTCAGCCTGTGCGTGATTTCATTTTAATTGTCATCGGGTCATCTTTTACCTTTTCACTAACATTATGTCTGGTTGCAGGAAATGACCCATAAAGATCTGCAGACCATCGAGAACATAAAATGGAACCCTCCCTTTCCTTACGACCCGGTCAGCGGCTGGAAGAAGAGCAGCATCAATGTGAAGAACTATGGACGGATGATTCACAGCTCCAAAGTCCGTTTTCGCTTCCTCCAATGCCAGGTTAGTGGAAGAAAATAACATTTAATGACTATGTTGAAACATCAGGAAAGCAACTATGAAAGATAACAAAGCTAAAGCTGCACCATCCTCATTGTGGTCGATGAGGTCTTAAACAATGACCAAGCCTTCAATGACACATCATGCCAGTCATCAATGTGAACGGCCGGAGTGTCAAAACCATAGCAAACAAAACAGGTGGCGAATAACAGGATGTTGCTCTGCGGCCACCAGACACACTGAAACTCGTGACGTGGTGGCAGGCAAACCGAAAGGGTTTTCCACCAAGCAGAACAGCAGCCTGTGTTTGGACACGCTCACTTCTGCTGCAGTTGTGAAACATCTCCGAGAGAAAAAACCTCAGGGTAGAGAGAGTTCCTCTGATCCCAGGGACTGATAGAGGACATGCCGTCTCCTCACTGTGGGAGCTGCAATTCATCAACGCCATGACGCAACAGCTCTGTCAAAAAGTAGAAAGAAAAGATTGACTGAGGGAATGACGTCATGATGCCAAAATGAAACAGCAAAGGAAACATGTATTTTCCTAAGTGTTGACAAAGAAAGCCCTATGTAAAGGGGACTGCAAAACGAGCGACTTTAAAATCACATTTTGTGGTCAGTGAAGAAATTCCTTTCCGGGAATCCTCGTCCCTTCTGCTAAATTAGAACGTTTCCTCAAGGTGCTCCATGAATGGTCAGGTGATACATGAACAATATTTTTCAGCCACACAAATCTATCAGACCTAATTTGTGTAGCACC
The DNA here is from genome assembly GCF_022379125.1 of Scophthalmus maximus. Classification (NCBI taxonomy): domain Eukaryota; kingdom Metazoa; phylum Chordata; class Actinopteri; order Pleuronectiformes; family Scophthalmidae; genus Scophthalmus; species Scophthalmus maximus. The sequence continues at coordinate 14,141,732 of NC_061517.1, forward strand.
CCTCGTACAAACACAATGAAATACAAAGTGCCTTACAATATAAAAAAATATAAATAAGTGACGAACCTTTAAAATAATTAATCTCAAGGCTCAATGAAAAATATGACTTCTCATCTGGAGGAGTCATATTCAACATTTTAGAATCTGCTTTATTGGCCAAGAATCTGAACACATACAAGGAATATGACGCGGATTTTACATTGCTCTCGGCACTTACATATAAATAGACATACAGCTAGGAACAAGGACAACAAATAAAGAAAACTGAACAAACAAGTTAAAGAAAAACATTATAAAAGGAAAAGAAAGGCCGGCAGACATGTGCGAGGGTTCATTTTATCAACGGTTAGATTTTTAATAAGTGTAGCAATATATTAAATCAGCTCCTGTGTCTGTTGTGAATTATGAAAGCACTGTAATACAAGGATTGTAGACTTCGTGTATGGCATTTATTCTCAGACGGTGACATTTTCTGATTTGACTTCTCTCCACAGGATATACATGACTGTTACCTGGATCTCTTCCAGACACACCTTCATTTTGTCTCTAACAACACAACTGGACTGACGTACCAGGTGAGGTTTTTTTTTTTTTACACTTACTAATAGCAAAACATTCATATCTGATCCGTCTCGAGTTCCTCAGCATTTACTTTTATCCTCAGGATCCATTTTTATAGTTCAGATATGGGTGGGGCCTATTTCTATGACAATGCGTTCCCTGTCAATCAGAAGTGTTTTGGTAAACGGAAAGTGTGATTATGTTACTTCACCACGTGCAAAGTATGAGCAACCATTAATCATCATTCTGATGTGTCTGTTGTGGCAGCGAAGCACCTGTATACAATACTAGTTAGCATATACTGTTAATGATGGCAACCACAAGGCAGACATGGAAACATGCGGTCACATTGCTTATCTCAGAGTTATGGTGATTCATTTTTGTTCCAATTCAGAGCTGAACAATTGGCTAATAGAGCGTGCTGAAAACTGAAATGTTGCAGAGAATGCTTTTAGTTAGAGAATCAGAGAATGTTTTGTGTTTAACGAAGCATAATTGAACCCTTTGTTGTTTTGTGCTCAGGGAACTCTTCCGTTGAAAGAACTCAGCATCTGTAACCTGCAACAGAACTGCAACCACAGTCAACCCCAGGAATTCGCCTTTCAAATAAACGGTGGGTTCAACTTCAGTAGAGAGAGGACACAAGCGGTTGTTGGCACCGATAGAAATGGCATCTGTGTTGAGTTTTACTGGTTGGGCTGAATTGAGAAAATCAATCACTCAGACTGATTTATTGATTAGGTAATCCAGCAGGTCGTCTACATGAAAATAAAAATATATTTTTTAAATACTGTACTCATACAGTATTTCCTCTGCTGGTGGTCTGTTACGTTTTCAGTTATGGATCAAAGTAAAACTTCTCCTCACTTAAAAACCAGCGAGAAACCACACGCTATTTTCAAGCTGCAGCATTTCTCATGTTGTCACATTCCAGTGATTCAGAAGGTGCCGCGACCCTCTTCACCTCCACTCAACCCCAAGACTAACTAGAGCTGGGCCCCTTTCACCCTTGGTCAGGGGGCCAGAGCGGCCCTAAAGACCCGGCTTGTCAGACAACAGGTGCACTTCAGTCGGCCCAGCTGTCGAGCGGAAGAGCCCGGCTACCGCTCTTAGCCTTGTCACTGCATATAATCTATGGCACATTCCAAAAGCTGCCCAGGTTAATGCCTGGTAGAAATGCCACTTAGCTTTTGAACTCTGGACAGACAAAAACAACCCGAGACAACCCCATTTTTTCATGAAGGAGAAATGAGATGCTGTAGGGACTAGAGGGCTTTGGTCATCGCCTGAGAAAAAAAAATCAAATCAAGTCAGGGATCAATGTAAAACTATAGAATTTAAAGAAGCATGTGAGCAGTCCTTCCCAGTCATGAGGAGTGTAAGGTTTCTGTGTTGATATTACTTAATCATTTCTATCTTACGGAAATCTGAACCGTCGCTGCTGTCACAATATTGACAGTCGTAGGTTTTGCGTTCCCGGATCAAGCTTATTATTTTGTGGTAATGTACCTCAGTGGGTGCAGTGTGGACTTTTATTTACTTTGTGGGATACATCACTTACAGGAAACATGTAGTGGAAGCATGACAAAAGTCTGAGTCAAATGAGAAATCTCACGGAGTGATTTCCTCCAGGAGACGTCCGTCTTCCCCTCGCTGAGCTGGAAATATGATTAAGCCTTTGTGTAAAGTGGTGTTGGTCAGTTTAGTGGGTGACGAAGTAAACACAGCACGAGAGGGTCTCTAAACATCCCTTCAAACTTTTACACAGTTTGAATTGATGTTGCTGTAAAAGTTGGATGATGACACATTTTTAAAGTTAATGACCTCTGTAAACTGAACTGAAAGTTAGAATGAGACAATCCTGAGAATTTTCACCTCACTCGTAATGCTTGAAATGTGGGAGAACATGACTTTTCAAGGGAGAACTGTGGTCAAGGTCCACAATTAAGAGTTGGAATGAAGAGAAAGTCGGACAGATTCCAGAGTAGCTGCTTCAGGAGCAGTCAGTGGGCCATGTTTCTAGACAATTACAAAGCCATGGGGCTGGACGCTATCTGTACTGGTTATCTCTGGTATGTGTGGGACTGATAGATAGAAGGAGATTCCAGCTCGTTTCATCCCAGGCCCTGTTCATTCCTCCAAAGTAAACACTGTGAGGGAGGGAGAGTCTGCTTTGACTTTTAAATGCCACATGAAGCCTCATGTTGGAGCTTCTGCAGTGGGTCTTACATGTGGTTTACTCTCTTGAACATGTGTTAACAATCATTATTGCATAACTTCTTCGAAACAGCCAAGAAAGCGGAGTGTGGACTTTGTTAATTATTTACCGCTGTGTCAGAAAACCTTTAAAAAAAGACTTGGAAAGAGAAGCCTGGGTGGTACTTTCCTTTTTTGAACTTGTGACCTTTGCACCCCTGCAGGTGTCAGCCTTAACTCCATAATTGTCTACTGTGCCAACCAAGATGAACTGGACCTATGGTTTGGCCTACTTAAAGAAAACATCGAGGCAAACGGAGGCACAGCAACTACAAACGAAAACTTCACCAGAGTGAAAGTAAGTCAGACAACACACTTTTAATGCCACCTTGCTCCCAAAAAAAAAGCTGTGGCATTATATTTGGCTGCATGCAGACCTGTTGCATTATAACTGGCTCGTGTGCTGCAACATTGGTTGATGTTTTTTTTCTTCAAATTCACTCAACAAATTCAAAACATACTGCTGTGTATCATTTTATAATCCACCTGGCAGATTAGGCAAGAACAAGCTTAGGCTTCAACCGCTCCTGATAACAGGATGTGTGTGAGCGTGTAGACTTGGTGAGTCAAGTAGGTCATTGCAGGCTCTCCCTGAGGCCTGGATACCAGGGAGCGGCCTTGACCACATCACAGTCAATATCAAACTTACCCTCACATCTGCACTGTGCTGAAGTGCTGACTCCACACCCACAGGTGGGGAAAGGGCCGACGAAACTCGTGAACTTAAATGTGTCACGACAGAACAAAATAATTGAACTAATGATGCATTTATGTGCTGCAGTTTAAAAGCCTTTTCTATGAACAGACATTACCCAAAAAACAGCCAAATCAACATGCTTAAATTTGCTTCAGGACAGAGCTCTGTTCATATTTACATTACTGACGATTCCGTGTGACTTCCATTATCCCCCGTGTACCTTTCTATAGCTAAACCAGAACGAGGCTCCCGAGGGCAGAGAGGAGCTGAGGAACTCCATCAACAGAGATCCCATCTACGAGTGGGAGGGCTCTCAGCGAGACAGCCTGGGCCCTATCACCAATGTCACTAAAGTGCGACTGCAGCACCTTCCCTGCCAGGTACGGCATCATCACTTCTTATCAAGACTGAATCACCATTTCTGGTCACGCAGACGTAAAACACACAAACTGTGATCTTTCCTATTTACGGGCATGTGCAGTACAGCCAAAGGGTTAAATTGGGACAAAGCATGATTGGTAGTTTGGGAATAATAATGTCAGGCAGGTTGTCAGGGTTTAAAGACCTGCCAAATCCCACATTAACCCCTGACGACATCAGTCTGTAGTGATACAGCCATGTTTTCAAACTCTGGGATTTTTTTTACATTAATATAAGTCAGAAAACATCGGCTCAAAATGCAGGTGACTCAGTTTTTTGAATTGCGCAACACACACATTACCTCAACACAATGTAAGGAGTGACTGAGGTGGGGTGGAGTCCATAAATGGTGCCTCTGCTGCAGATATACATGTACTATCTTTATTTTGCTGTCAAGATGTAACAGTGTCAGACACCTGCGACCAACCGATGAAGAATAAATGAGTCCCTGCTAACTAGATCAGACATGAGCACAACTAAATAATGCTGATAAAGCTAATAAAATAGCAGCTTATGAAAACAGTAGTCATGGCACAGCTTGCACGGCTATCTGCAATCAATTCTCTATGGGCAAAGGCGGCAGTCCTATTGAAGTGTGTGAGATTTAGGGCCCCGTTGTGTTTGGCATCTGCCAGGCTCACGCAGTGACTCAACTCACCTCACAGCTGGAACGTCAGCTGTCTGTCCAGACACACCCTCCGACAGGGAGAGGAAACATAAACTCCTCGCCTGCCGCACCTTTAAATGCCCCTCGAACTAGTTGGACTGAAGATCTCAGTGGGAATTAAACTGCGCCTCTCAGAAGAGTATTAAAGGATAACAGTGGTTGGGGGGTTTTGTTTGCACCGGGTCTCATGGTTGCCTCTGTGCTTTGTATCATGGTATCATACTATCATCACAGTCTTATTTTTACACAGGCAGATTGACTGGAGTTATCAGGGCTTATATTCATACCTTCAGATAAAAGTAGTGGTGCCATGCTTGCTTGTCAAAACTTGTTGCTCTCGAGAGTTTGAAAACTTCTCAGAGACACATATTACAGTTAACATTATGCTTTAATTTGACCTACTCCAAGTTAGTTTTCCCAGCACTCAAACGGGAATAACCCCTTGGGTTGCTGTTGAAATGGTATGTGTTGCTGTGAACAAATCATAGACAGTGGTGAACTGGTCTTACCTATAAATGACACGGATATTCTGCTAATGGTTGAGAATATATAATGTCCCAACTACGCACACAAAGCTCACTTGCAGCTACAATCTTGTGTCCACAGGAACAGAGTGACAGACTACTGGTGATGTACCCAGCGACACTGATCATCCTCTCAGAGGAGAGCGATGGGCTCTTTTATAAGGTACCACTGATCTTTTACACTTACTCGTACCCTGAACTGTGTGCATGCAGCATTTCCATTGCTTATGAGAGAATTATGTTTAACACTCGTCATGATTACAGGGGAAACTGCCACTCAACATGATTACTGTGACCACACCCTGCCAAGACGTCAAGGCTAACACCTTTATGATCGAAGGTAAATACACTGAACCTGTGAGCTGCTTTCCTCCACACTGGCGTTCAAACAGATTTTAAATGGTTTGTATTCTCATGCATGCTTTATGTTAAGTGGCCTTTTCCATGAATCTGCTCGCGTCACAGAGTGTAACCCTCCATGAATGAGCTGGTTTTATCCCCACTGAATGACAATCTGACTATAGCACATTCCAGTGAGCAAGTGGACCGAATGACTGGCTTTGTCCTCCCGCTCCTCTCTTCCCAGGAAAGCTCATCAACCCCATAGTGGTTTCATGTCTGGATAGGACGACGTTCTGTGACTGGATCCAGCATTTCAAAGCTGCTGACGTGCCCGTTCTCAGCCCCCCACCCCCTGTGTATGACATCATCTACACTCCGACGCAAAGAGAGGTGAGACCCGCCCACCTCCCTGTCACGGGCCAAAAACAAGTACACTGTTCACAGCTGCTGATGATCCATAACTATCGAGTCTGTGAACCTGCGGGTGGGGCGAATTCAAGTATGAGGAAATGTGATAGAGTAGACGGACAACATTACCCTGCATCTTCTACAAGTCTGCAGGCTTTGCACATTTGCTGTTGGTCAAAAATCTTAATCCCTATTATAATTTCTGTGTCCTACAAGGCCCCACAGTTTGACAGGTGGAGTGGAAACAGCCAAGGACGAACTGAGTCCCTAAAGTTCAGCCAGTCACTAAGTGGACACGGGCCCCACAACCTTCAGTTACCCATTCATGAAGACAACCCTCTCTCCCCGGGATACTGTGAGCCCCTCTGTGTAAGTGACGTATGTGCTTCTTCGGAAGTTTCAAGTATTATTTAGTCCAATAATACTGAATGGAGGAAACACAGAAATAAATATGGCATGATTCTTTTGTACATGTAGAACCCCAAAATTGTTTTGTTTTGTTTTGTTGGAGCTGAGCAGCAACACATTTCTTTTACAAAGTTAATAATTAAGGGAGGAGTAGAAACCAGACTGCTCCTTTTGCAGCTGCAGAGGATTCATTGACAATCCTCAGGCCTTCCTCGGGAGTATCAATCAAATTTTTTACTAAAACATCATCTACACCTAAAACGACTGTGGGGTGTAAGGAAATAAGTGTTACATACAGGCTGATTCAGCACAGTTGACTTCAGACGGTTTAAAAAGTGCCGAAACACTCATCTGACCGAACTCCCCCAGGAGAGGGGCTGTTGACTGCCCACTCATTTAGCTCAGTGCCCAGAGGACATGTTGTTGTTCAGCTTCTGGCCTGAGCCACCACTCTCTCAATTGAATTGATAGAGACACCTTTTTTTCTGGAGACAACACAGAGTGAAGATGAAAACCAATGCTGTACAGAGGAGAATCTCTTTATCATATTTAATCTATACGAGGACTAACAGGTTTAGAATCCCTGATGCCAGCTGTGAAGCTACAACTCTTCGCTGACTTTTGCCCTGGGTGTGTTTGTTGTCCCTACAGTACAGCTCCAGCCGTCCCTCCTCGGCGGAGACTGCCCGCCTGGGCAGCAGGACCAACAGCATGTCTTCTCACACCAGGCCCGAGCGTGACCTACGACCTTTGTCACTGCGCTACTCCTCACCGCAGCGCAGTTCCTACCTGCAGCCTACCGAGAGCCCGGCGGTGTCTCAGATCTACAGCACACCCTACTCTGCCCTGCATCGCGCCAGCCCACAGCGGCTGGAGAAAGCCCCGCTCGTCAAGGTAATCCAGTCTGGCGTCTAACTCGATAACTGTATATTCCCGTTGAGACTGTCTATTTATTTTACATGTCACGTGTGCAGTAACTAAAATAGACATTAAATAGACACAGGCGGTAGGCTAGGGGTCAGGGTGTTAACAGACGGGGTAATAGTGGCATTTGTGCAGAATTGGCATTGAAAGAATAATCTACGTGACGGCGCAAAGAATGAAACCTCTATTATATTTCACAAACAAAACTAAGGCCCCCGATCAGGAAACGTTTACTAAAGGGATCTCCATACATTGCCATGTCAGTGAAGAATGCAGTTTTAAACACAACACTGACAGCTGTCGTCTGATTTATGAGACAACAGATAGTTTGTCACACCAGCACTGCTGCAGATCATGACTGGCATTAGTCCAAATCGTCTACTTGGTAATCTGATCTGGTTGATGTGATTGGCTCATGTGAATCTCAACAGCGTGAGAGAGAAAGACAGACAGGGTGTCAGAGGCAGAGAGGCGGGAGGGAACTTGTTCATCGATTTTCCTCTCATCACCTGGTGCGTTAAACTAACTTCTGGATCGGTCTGTCTGAATCTCTTGTGATTAGTCGAACAGCTGGAGCACACCCCAAACATCCCTGAACTACTCCCTGAACGGCCCCCAGCGCCACTCGGACATGTGCGCCCCACGACAACCCTTGTCGCCCCTGTACGACGAGCCCTGCAGTCCCGAAATTTACTCCCTAGATGAAGCCAGGCCATTGGTAAGTGGGTCAATGATATTGGATCCATAGGCTCAATTTACACCTGCACAGCCTCTCTGATATCAAGAAGTGCACGCACATACGCCTAGTGAAAAAATGAGAAAGAACCTGTTCTGTCAATGCAGAGACTTAATTAGGACCAGAACAAATTTTAATCAGGATGTCTGCGTATTAAAAATTGATTACTGAACGTTTGTACACATTTATACATGCAACTTTCACTTGTGTAACACAATTTCCACTCCAAAGTTCATTTTATTTGCCAGCCTTTTTTCACGATGGTAGACATCATTTTTTTTTAACAAGTTCAATTGTTCATAAGTCATTGCTTCATAGCAAGTTTTCATCATTACTGAATTGAAGTCTAATGAACGACATTTTTCGCTATTTTTGTATGTAGCAGCAGAGCTGGCATGAGCCAATTAAGCACAACCAGCAGCAGCAGCAGCAGCAGCAGCAGCAGCATCATGCCCCCCAGCTCCTACCCTCCACCTTCCAGCTCCAAACCCCTCCCGTGGGCAAGCGCTGCAGGAGAAGCCTGGTTCTGACCAACTCCAAGGGACACGCTCTGAGCCTGGATATGGAAACTCCTCAAAGCCAAGCGGAGCAGAGAGCCGAGGCCGTTTCTAGGCTAAAGCTTCTGCCTGTGCCCGGCCAACTGCAAGAGCAGGTGAGAACTAAGCAGTACTCAGCTCCCAGGACACTCCTGTTTCTGGAATGTTGTGGTAGAAAGAGCAACGGCGGAGCGCCGCATGGCAGCAGAGCAAGTTTATACACTTGTTCTGCAGGTGGTATTTGAACAGGTGACACAGATGAAACAGTGGTTGACATTTTAGGAAATATGAGAATGTTTGTTATAGTTGATCACGGGAAGTAACTTTCTTTTCTTTTCACATCTGTTGACAGATGATTCTTCCTTCGAGCTCTGCGAGGACCATCTCTCAGACGCCTTACGGTTACTCACCAGGTAATAACTGATGAAACATTCTTCTGTGCATGTATGTGGTTAGATTGCTGGTGCGTTGACTGGACCCAGAGATCAAACATGTTCAATGATATAATAATAAATCATTATATAAGATCTTAATATTTGTATAGAGAAACCATGGGTGCTCAGTAGATATCACAGCAAACACCGCGGCATCAAATTTCCTCACAAGTGTGAGTGATGAAAGTCAACACTGTCCACTGCTATACCACCAAGGACACGGAACATAGCTCACACTCCATTATAGCTTAAATTAAACACTGCAGACACTTCTGACTGATTTAACTGTTGGGTCTGTCAGCAGGTAAAAAGAAGGTTAAAAGCTAAAGAACTGAAAGTGCAGGAAGTGCCACAAATGTGCCAATGCCATTGCAGCCATTGTGGCTCTTGAATTTCATTTGTGCACATGTCCCATGTGGGGGAAGCCCGGTGTAAGAGAACACTTTTCCGCGACAGGTTTTTACTGCAGTGTGACTGACAGCACACAACTGGCTAACACACACATCTACAGCGTCTTTTATCACACACAAAAACAAGACTAGAATTGACCTGTTGTTGTTGACAGGCCGGATGTTTCTGTACTATTGCAAAGAATAAAGGTGGTGTAGCAGTAGTCATATTACACATGGTAACCTAATTAGTACATTGGAACTATGTGAAAGTTTACTCAGAAGGGGCGAGGTTTTGTCTGTAATTGTTTGTAACTAAATGCCTGGGAATCTTTTGTCACTCCTATAGATCATCACTCGTACCTCAAACCCACAGAACCAGATGACCAGGAAATGGACTATGACAACATTTGGGAGTACGATTGTGATACTGGAATGATACAGCCAACGTCTGGAATTTCGGCACACTGGACAGGATTAGACTATGGGGCCAGAGGCCTTGGTGCCATGGCAACCCAGCAAAGATGGTCATAAAACAAACAATAGCCCGGGCCACTCGTCTGGACGTGTGCAAACAACAGATCTCTATCAGAGGGATAATAAAAGCCAACTAGCACAGCCTGTGTTGCTCCTGCTGCGTACAGTGTGAACCAACAGATCCCATGAACTGCCTTGTCAGATGTCGGGCGGTCAAGCAGCGGGATGATGAGTGCAAGTATGCAGAGCAGTGGGCTAAATAAAAATATTATGAAAGTGATAGAGACAGACGTCAGCTGTCTGTTTGATATGTAGCATCACAGAAGACAGCAGATTGCACTGCAGTTTTCATTATGTAGTGCAAGTACTGCCAGTTTTTGTTTATATATATATATATATATATAAGTATTTTCTAACATTCAGTCGAGTTTACTTTCCTTTTTGTCTCAACTTGAAGCTATGAAAAGCATTCCATGAGGGCCTCTTATAGTCAAGGATGTATATTTTTGTAAATGTTGTACATTTATTTTATTGTGCTACACTATCAAGGCTAATAGATGCGGCTTTAACTCATCGCCTTCATGGTGCTAATGTAACTACCACTACAGCAGAGTACTGATATCTGTATGGCTTCCCTTTTTTCCATTTTTGTTTGAGGTGTTTATTTATATCTGAAAATAAATCAGAAATATCGATCACGTCTCTGTAGTCTTAATCTTGTGATACTCTACTACCTAAATCTGTTGTATGTTCTTAAAAGTAAATACAGTATACTACTACATATACTGGCTTTTACATCAGAGTACTAAGAGATGTAGGCAATAAATCAAAGAACTGTCAAGATTATATGTGGTCATAAAGTTATCAGCCGCAACTGATGCACTCCTTTCCTGGGCTTTGAAAGCCAACATTTGTCCCCATTGGTGAATCAGTGATATTTTAAAATACATGAAAACTGCATAAAAAAAACAATCAGCAGAGTTTGTTCTTGACACAACAGTAAAAACAGGACACTTTATATTTTATAGCTCAACCTTGCCATCTACTGGAGAAAGATATACATGATTCTTGGAAGAAGTCTCTCCTCCATAGACTGGTCTCCTCTGAATACTTTTCAATAATCTTGAACACATTATAATTTATGATGTCAAAATAATTTGGATTTATTCTAAAGTTCTCAGACAAAATTATATTTTATTTTTTAAGTTACTTAAAAACTTCAGCTCACTCAGCTGTTTCAGTTTATGTTCTCACTTGAGCTTATGCTGCCCTCTAGTGTTGGAAAAGTTTCAGTTTCAGGTCTGAGGGAATACAGAGACATGGCACACGTTGAAGTTCTAAGTACTGAAGTTGACCTGAAAAACATCCTCAAACATCCATATGAAAAAAATACTGTACAGTCCTCTTTAAGTTATCAGAAAATATAAATGCCCTTCATTAAATATATAATCAATACTGGCACAGAATACAGCTCCCAAATGAATTACAAAAGTACATTAGAGGGTGTTTTGTTATATTGGAAAATACTGCAAAAGATATTCATTAATCTTGTAAAATATTTAAATTATCGTTCCTGGAAATATACAACACAGTCACTTTGGATAAAAATCATCTGCTACATAAAAGTAATGTGATGGAAACAAACATGCTCCAACATCACCGTTCTAAATTCTTTGAGTGACTCAAGTTAATCCATTTAGAGCTCTGCCCCTAATCTAACTTACTGAAACTTTATTTATAAATGTCTCAAGCCTGTAAAGCCGCCTGTCTGAGAAATATACTGAACGTGTCTCATCTTGCCTTACAGAAGCAAAACAGCTCTTATTAAACGAAATCCATTTCCATTCTATGAATTACAGTGCAAATGTGCAGTGCAAACATGGAACAGCACATTAAGCAATTGTGGCATTCCTTGAAGGACACAGGTACTGCAGCGACTCATATCCACATTGTCTGGAAAAGTTTATCATTTCAATCATGACGTATTTAGAGACCCAGGTGGGGCGGAGTGATGCAATTCTTCTTCTCACTGTCTGCCGCCTCCTTCTTGACGTACTTACGCAGGTATCCAATCGCTGACAGAGCACTTACATTTGCCAGCAGGACTGTGGGAAAATAGAAAAGCAACCAAAAGGTGAGTCATCATATTACTCATGAGACGCTGCATCCCAACACTGAATTGCTCCATTGATATAAAGTAAAATTTTCCTGCGTTTAAAATCTAATAAGCAGTTACTTTTTAATTTGTCTTAAAAAAATCTGCTTTTATATCAAACTGTATAAATGCTACATATGAACATACATACCAGCCTTCCAGGCATCTCCAACTTGTGGGTTTGCAGTCTTCAGCACCCATGAAGCAAATGCAATACAAACCAGACACATATCCGCCTGTCTGAGCGGCAGGAGGGAGGTGTCCAGCCCTTCAAAGACGAGAGAGAGAGTGTCACAGAAAATGATTTGAATGATTTATTTGCTCATAAAAGTGCAGCACACAGACCGAAAGCATCAGATCCACAGAGTAGTCCAATGAGGCGCTTGGGGACTCTATAATTGGTATTAACACAGCAACAGCTGAACACAAGTCCCCAGTAATATGTTGGGACTTCCTGTTCTGTCACACTGTGACCCGGTCAAACCCCAGCAACTGCACAGTTTCCAGTTCTGCGAATACAAGGCTGCTTGATGCTACTGGTGTTTGAAACTGTGACTTTAGAGGCCTTAGAGATAATCCTGACAGATAAGTGCTGAACACTGGATGCTGTATTGGTGTGCTGGGAGTTATTATCTTAACTAAAGCTCAGTGGAGGAACACATAGGGACTCCACGGGATGCGGTCATTCCATTTGCTCACGTAGCCAAACATAAATTAGAGCTCTCCACTGGCAGCTTAGAGAAGACACTCATTGAGTGAAGTCAAGTTATCACGTACAACCACTCCTCTTTGCTTTCACCGACGTAGTCCAGTGAGTGTCCTCTGACAGCTGAGGTAAGAGAGTCCGACCCGGTCATGACTTTAACAGCTGACTGCGTGGATAACATATCTTACACTGCAACTGTCCGCACGGGAGGAAAACCAGAAGAGCTTAGGTTAAATACTGTAAACACTTTACAGTATCTTTAACTCCAGCTGTGGAATAAATACATCTTTTATTTTGTAAATATATATATGATTCAATTTAGAGTCACTACATTAAGCCTACAGTCACCACTGGGCTAACTCTGAAACTAGGGGCCGTGCTGGAATGGTAACAATCAATCACATCGCCGATGAACAAAAAGTTGTGGTTTGCTCACATCCTGTAGAAATAGTAATACAATGCACATAGTTGCTGTGCATTAGACTTTTGAGTTCTCACTTAAAAGGATGGCTTTGTTTATCTAAATCTCAAATAACCAAACCACTCAAAATGGAAACTGCATAAGACTACTTCATTTTTGACTCCAGAAAGGTACTTATTTCCCCACTGTATCCCCCACCACTATGACTGTAATAGCAGATGTTAAAACCTAATTCTTACTCTCAAGCATTATTGTATTTATTGTGTGACACTGCACTTACGTGGATTTGAAAGAGCTGTCTGCAAGTCCTCACATCTGAAATGCTGCTGTGCTTGTTGTCTGGGGATCCTGTTTTCCAGGTGGTAGAGAAGTGGATCAGGAAACAGCACGTCTTGATTTCCCAGTACGTTACTGGGAAACACTGTTCTTCGAAGGGATCTGGGGCTTTGCCTCACAGGTACAGGAGACACAGAGTGTGAGAGAGTCTGCTTCCGAACTGTAAATCCAGGAAACATCCTGTTCCTGAAGGAGAGTGTTGTGTCGCAGAAGAAATTCTGTCGGAGGTCGCTGTCTGTAAAGAAATTCTCATAAATATCTGTTGAAATCTGATTCGTGCTCGCCTTACGGCTAAACCTGGTCACTACCCTCACAGGACCGCAGTCTTCTTCATCATCAGATTCAACAGAAGAATCATCGGAGGAAGAGGATGCAAATAAACAGTCATAAACCTCTGGGAACTGTAGATTTCTACTAGCGGAGCGAGAGTAGGAAAAGAGAGGAACCAGCTCATCCTTGGCCTGAACGTCTGCTGTGATGAGGGGGCAGAAGAAGTTTTCTGTATCAAACTCTGAGAAAAAATGATCATATGTTTCAGGAACAGAATTTCCATCAGCGTAGACGGTGGTTATGTTGTCTGTAGTGGATTGGCTGGGAGTTGATTGCTTTCCACCAAAGAGGTACTGAAAAACATCTGTAATAGAAATTCTGTAGCTGTCTGTCAAAGAGGAAGGGGAAGAATGTGTGTCCATTGCCTGCTTAGCCACATGTTCCTCAGAAAAACGGTCTACACTTTCTGATTCTCCTTTATCTAAGGTTTGTAACGTTTGGCCTTTACACGTGGAGCTGAAAGACTCCAGAGCATGTAGATTGTGCACACTTACATTTTTGGAAATCTTTCGGGGGCTCTTGTGAGCACTCTCTGAAAGGAATGGTTGAGAGATGTCACTCACAGATGTCAACATCATATTCTCAGGGTAAATATCGGTACCTCGGCTCATCGGGACAGGTTCACTCTCCCACCTAACACTTCTTGAAGAGGAGGAATCGTCTAACACAGCAGTACCCAAACTTGATCTTACACAATCAAGAACACTGGACATGCACTCATTGGTTTGCTTGGGCTTGGACTCATCCATCTGTGTACAAAAGCCAGAATCAGTTGTGGCAAAGACGTCCATCTCCTGACTTTCCTGCAAAGGCGGGAGGCAGCAGGATGGAGCCGCTTCGCTGATCATTCGTAAACCAAGAATGTCACTTATTGTCAACTTCTCCATCTCACTCCAAAAAGACGACATGGCAAACACTGAATGTTTTGAATCTGGTCTGCATTCAGTTCCGGATGCTGTGACAGCATCTTCTGCTCCATCCAATAAACCACATTTTGATTCTGTTGAGCTATTTGATACAGACTGGCTTTCAGGTCCAGGTTTAGCATATCCTTCCTTGTGTTTTGCCAAGATAAGCTGGGGTTTATCTACTTGACCTCCAGACTGGTTTTGACTGACAGATGAACAAAAACTACCAGACAAATCTGTGACATTGTCATTTGAGAGTGACATAACGGATTCTGTGTGAAGAGAGCAGCAGGACAATCCAGGTGTAACATCTGAAGGACTTGTTATCAACTCTTTAGATGTGGACAATTTGATTTCTCTCTGACTGCTGCCTGTTAGATACATTTCCCCAGATGGACAGGGATTCCCACAAGTCATTAATTGCGATGCTCCTATGTGAGTTACAGTCTGAAGCTCCAGAAGATGCTTTGTTTGCTGTATTGTGTCATCTTTATCCAAATCAGAGGCACTTTCAGAAAGACAACTTTTATCATCAGGTAATGAATTGATATCATTTGAAATTAAGGTCACTTTATTGGAAATCTCCCCAGAAAATGGACGGGCTCTGGTTTTGAATTGCCGGGGCTTTGCATTGAGGGCAAGAGTCTTCACGAGAGCAGAGCTAAATTGGTCTGTGTCATGACGGTCTATTTCCAGCTGTTGTTGGGACTCGGCCTCTCTTTGACACACTGTGTGGTTGTCTCTGACAGAATTTCCAACCTCTCCAGCCAGGACTGACTTAGCATCGGATAGGTTGTCATTTTGGATGACTCCCACAGCGGGATCATTTGACTCTGCGCTTGATGGAATACTGGGAGTTATTGATTTGACCTCTGCTGTACAACATTTTAGATTTTGTTTATTTTCACAACCGCTGATATAATGATTCAATTTATCAGGCTCCTTGAGACTGTCTGCATGATTGTCCTTTGTCTCACTGTTGGCCATTTCTCTGGCCATGTCTGATTGACCAAAGACACTGCCAGGAACTGTAACCGGCAACCAGGACCGCTTATTCGGTCTAATTAATTCTTGCACTTGTAATTTGATGCATGGCTGTAAATTTGTTTCCACATTAACACCGTTGCTTGTTGCTGACATTACATTGTCATCAGTTTGACTCAATGCGGCAACTTCAGCTAAACTTGATTCTTTAAACCTTCCCTGGACTAGTATGTTGTCTGGTAAAAATTGGTACTGACCGTCACAAGGCAGAATGCTATGAGAAAGATCCTTTGCTTTCATCTCCTTAGCAGATATTCTCAAGGGAAGATTGCCTGTGACTGAATATAAAGAGGACACAATATTTTTTTGTGGTTCATTTAAAGAAAATAAATTCACATCCTCAGATAAACTCAGACCAGTTCCCCCCCTCCCTGTATACTGCTCCTCCTCAGAGTCGCTCGATTTTAAAACCCGCCTCTCATATCCATGTGCACACTCCGCTGGTTGAAAGCTGAGTCGTCTCTTCTTCCTTCTCTTCCTTTTGATGGAGGCAGACGGAGATGATTCTTGGCTTGCTGATTTGTTTATGCTTGTGACGTCTAACTGTAAAACAGGGGATTGTTCTTCCATCCATTTCACATTTGTCACCATTCCTACATTGATGGGTGAATTCATTTTGCACTTATCACTGCAAGTTAACTGACTCCAAAAATATTCTTGTTCCTTCAGAGGTTTGCACGTGTGCACTTTCGTCACTTTGTCTGCGTGACGTGTTTCGGGGCAGACTCCGCCCTCCAGTAAGTCATGAAGCTGATTCCGCAGTGTTGTCTCATTTACTCTGGTTTCAGTGCAGCCTTCCTCCCTGATGAATAACTCTGTTTCAGGGTTGGTCGATTTGTCAGTCTCGAGCACTGAGTTACTGGCTGCAGAGTCAGGGGAAATGCTGGAACAAGTCTCAACTTTTTTCATTGTGTTTATGTTGCTGATGGTGTCGACAGGCCTCATGGTCTCTTTGCCAACTGCTGTTTCACCTCTGGCAGGCAGAGAGTTTAACTTGGGGATGTTTTTTGGCAAAGTGCTGCCGCTGGATTGTTGCCCATCGCTACACTGTTCCGTCTCCACCACTGCCTCTCTGTTTTCTCTCACTTGGCATGGCTCAGCAAGTCTCTCAGCCTCTGTAAGCTTTTTCAGCCTTTCATAGAAAATATTGACAGACTGCAGGTGTATATCCTCCTCGCTGCCTGAAAGGACGCTCTCCAATCCACCAATGACATGTTTGCTGAGGTAATGCTCCACAGGAGAGCCCTCACAGTCTGGGGGACCGTCGATGGGGCGGTCAGCCTCTGAAAAGCCCGCTGTTAGGTTGACTCTATGAACCCTCTTAGCAAGCAGGGAGCCTGTATCGTCAAGGTCACTCATCCCAGAGTCATCCACACCTGCTAATGAAGGAGGAAGCAGGTTGCACTCCTCGCATTCCGCAAAGAAACATTCCCAGTCACGGTCACAGATCTCTACACTGTATTCAAAGTCCTCCATTTTCACCGAGAGAGTGCAATATAACCTGCAAGATCAATCAAGAGGGAAAAACAGACACTCTGGATTTCTCTTCAAGTAATTTTAAGCATCACAAAATCTATTCATAATCTTCTCAGACAACCAAAGAAACCTACATTACAGGAACTAATACCAATTCACAAACTGCCTCAAAATATTATCATCACAACTAAATCAGCAGATGAATGAAAGCATTCCTGCAATTGAAAAACACACAAGCATGCAGATTTTAAACATAATTTAGCAATATTGCATATATATACAGTTTTGCAATATAATTCAAAACATGGACATAAAATAACTTACATGCCTCTATCCGTCAATGTCATGCAATATAATATTATTTAATGGAAATCCCTTCAGGGCAACAAATGATAACTAGCCAATACACTAAAACTATCACAAATTAAATAGAATTTAAATATTAATCTTAGGTTAATCTTAATATCTATCTCAGCGATTCGAGCTGTCTACATATGTGTATATGTATGTACATCTGTTCAGTTTGCCTACCTGTCAGGTGTCAGCTGTGATCCTGGTCTACAGGAGGTGAAGGTCCATGAGGCTGGAGACTCAGCAGCACCATGCCGTATGTCCTCTGGTGGGCGTTCTTTTGCATGAGCACGCAGCGTCGCAGGCCCCATGATTTGATAAATATAGAGCGGTGCCTCTGATCACGTAATACACGCGGCATTCTTATGGCAGCCATGTCCAACAGAGGCTTAATGTTTCAGAACTTTTAATAGACTCTCCACTACGGCAAGATGTCTACAGATTTACAATATTTCAATTTGACTACTGTTTCATTTGATTAAAATTGATAAAATCAATAGTAATAATGATCTGTGTTACATCTGTGTTTGATTGAGGCTTCTTTAATCATTACATTTAATCATTACATTGGATCTAAATAGCTCAATCCTAGCAGCTGCTGCCGGCCCAAACAACAGTCAGGCCCTCAGCAGATATGGGTGTGTGTGAGTCAGCTGAAACTCACTGGTGTGACATCATGCGTCGACAGAGGATCTGAATCTTTCCCCTGCGATCTTTCCACATGCTGCAGGACAGACAGAAATGCCTTCTTGTCTTGTTTAGCAGTTAAACTTTTGAAAGAAAAAATATTCACAGATTTCTAGGTTCAATAGAATTCACCATGAAGGAGAAGAAACAGATGTAAGAATTAAACATTTTTGACAAGAGAGGTTAAGCAGTGTATTTCTATCCTTCTAAAACATGTCCAGTGGGGATGTTCAATCAATTAATAAGGATAGTTTTTATTTTGTCAGGTGTGAGAAATATATCTGACTAATGTCCTCCCCTCCTATAACTTTAGCTTTTAAAGGCTTGTTTGTTTGTTTTTGATTATATAGTAATATAAAGTGTCATTAGCAGTGGCCTCTTTGATTACAATCAGGTGTCAAATCTGAAAACTGTAAATGTTTAGAAGTTGATTATCAATAGATTTTGGCCAAAACACCTTGTAGCTTTTCTCCAGAAGGTAACAAGTCTGTTTGAGAATGAGTCTTAGATGCCTTTTGAAGCGAGTAAGATGTGGTTGAAAGCACTGAAAATAAAGAGGACATATTAGCTAAGATTCTTTTTGTCACATACTTTCCCCTAAAGTCAACTAGGAACATCTATTTACAGGTTTCTACACATTTCAGCATGTTTTGTCTTGTTGTCATGCTATATTTTTAAGATTTAAATCTAATAACATATGCACATTACACTGAATATATTCTCAGACAGCTGAAACTATGACACAGATGTCGGACTAGGACACTGAGCAGCTTATCGGAGGAGGACTTGAGCCTTTGTTTACAGCTATCAGTAGGACTTAGTAAGAACAATGTGATTACGGGGCCATCCTTGCTGTCAAAATGTCACTGACACTGACAGATATCAAGATAACCTATCAGCCCTGATCTCATTATCAACTGTTAAAGTACTTAACAGATGCCTAATGTGCCTTAATTGCAGTTGAATGTATTGATTAACGATAATGGTTCCCACTGGAAATTTAGAACAAAAAACCCTTGTGATATATTTTGCTGCTTGCAGTGTTTTCTGAATTTCTTGATGATGAGTGATTCTTCACAATAAAAATCTGTTTTGCAGAATGTTATATGCATTAGAGAACTAAATAGATGAGATTTGGAAAAATGTTACATTTGCAAAGACACAAGTCACTAAGATTTTCCTTCACAGTGTCGATCTGCTTTCGGAATTTGCATCTCACTCTTTCTTTCAAGGCTGTAACTGCAGCCTTTATTCGCCTAATTTTCATCACTATAGATATTTATGAGAAAAAAAAAGATCCTCTAATTAGCCAAACCACAGCCTGGGCTGTGTGCCCAAGAGGGTCCTCTCAATTCATCAGCTGTGATAAAGGGAGACAAGCCAGGGCCTGTGTGGCTACTGCACCTGGGGCAGCGGGCCGCTTTGACATGGGTGGGATTCTGTTTCCATCAACAGGATTAGGCTCTTATGAGTCAGTTCTTGGAGTTAAGATTGGAATCTGTTTGGGCTGTTTCACAGCAGCTAATGCGACAGAATTTCACCCTAATTGTTTTCCATGTCAGCCCCGGGAATTCATCGTCAATTAAACAAAGCCCAGTAAACAGATGCATTCAGGGCCAGCTCAGTGACACGATGTTTAAACAGAGAGGAGTTTGTGTATGGTCCCGTTACCAAGCATCCTTGGTTGGTGGCATCTTTTGTGTCAAACAAGGGTGCAAAGTCTTAATTATGGTAAAGGGTAGAAAAACAGAACGCGGTGGACAAAGATTCCTATTTTGAGACTGTTTGGAGAGCATACGGGTTGTTTAGCAATTGACAAATGCCACACAGGTTGATGCAGACTTAACTGTTGAGAGCTAGAAGTGAGGTACAATGATGGGGTGGGGGGGTAGTTACATTACATTACATTACATTATGGTGATAAATGGGTAGTTCTAGAGCATATAGATTTAAAAGAATAAGCCAATGATTAAAAACTACAATTAAAAAACACATATCAGTAATTATCCTGCAGCTTATTCAGCAGTCTCTGTTTAAGAAGCAGATTTAATGGGATGTGACACAGCTTCCTAAATGTTTTTTTCTCTTTTTCAGTTACAAATGTACTTCTGTATTAGGAGCAGATTGCAAGACATATAGGGAAGAAAATACATTCATCACATGAAAACATCTGGTATTCTTAAATTCATTACAAAAGTTAAAAGAGTTAAAGCAACTAAAATAGTGTTCTTTCATCATAATAAATCAGTTGCTGCACACAACGATGCCCCAACACGTGCAGTCAAGGTGGGATTAATCTGTCACCACATTTTGGTAATTCCATTTTAATCCAAACTCTTTGTGAAGTTTTAGTCTTTAGATTTTAAGTCAGTTTAAAAAGGAGGGAACGTACATCCCCCGTTTAACTTCGGTCATGTGCTTTAGCTTTAAGTTTCCACCGGGAACATTTTGGATCCAAGAGTAAAAGTAGGCCTCACCATCCTTTTGGCTAAAGTTCATTCGAAAACACCAGGAACTATCTTAGGCTGCACGTCGCTCGGACCTGGATCAGTGGATCAGGCGGCGGGAGGCCTGCGGGCTCTCGGAGGGATTATGCGCCCTGACAATGGAGAGATCTGATCAGTCGCACAGACAAAACGTCATTGTCCTCACCTGAAATGGCAGCAGGCGATCAGCGCACCGAGCTGCTCGGGGACCACGTCAACCCGCACCGAGTTCACCCTGTTAGGACTCGCTCTGAACTGCCTTTCTTCACCCTCTGACGGTTGTGTAATACATAAATAATGTATTTTAAACCTACCGAGTCCTCAAATGTTTGTTGACTGTGAGGCGACCTCGACAACACACCGACGCCAGCGTGCGGTACTCGATGTGACCACAAGATGGCGGTTAACATCCACCGTTTCAGACCAGACGGAGTCGACGACTTCATGGCCGTCGATAATATCAGTAAAGGGCACTTTTGTTAATGAAATGTTGTTGTTTATTTTTTTTCCCTTTCACAGAGCCACAGAGGTAAGTAAATTAGGTCACTACATGTTAACGTCTCGCAGTCAACGTCTCGTGAGCAGCTACAGCAGACGAAGCTTCTGTCAGTGTCATTAGTTACTTACACACGGACATGTTGTGGCCTATACCAGGTCACAGCTCGGCTAATTTAACTTCAACACTGACTTCACCGTTTGGTTGTTCAGTCTTTACAAAGCCTAGTGTTTTTTATGAGCTCATAAAGTTTTTTTCCAGATAAAAACCTTAAAGCCGCAGCGCTCTCCTGATGTAGGCCTGCTACACACAGGTGTTTTCACTTGTCCCCCTGATAACAACTCCTCTAATTGGCCAGTGTGGCCTTACACTTGTTTGACCAACACCTATCCACTGCCCTGGTAGTGTCAAGTCCGCCTCCACAAGTGTTTTCCTTCTGTTCGTGTCCGTTAAATGTCTGACGTTGACTACAGGGACTTGTATCTGAGCACATTGTGTCACTATAGAGGTGTTTTCACCTTCCTCTCCTGGAGAAGGAGGTTTCTCTGCACTTCCCTGCAATTTGAAATTCAAACGAATCCTGGCCAAAAGTTAGATTTGGTACGTCACAAATACAAGAACAATCACTGTCGAATACGCAAATATGATGCAAAGAACCCGCATACTTTCCTGTGCACGCAGAGGCAGCGCACCCACGAGAGGACGGCAGGTGTGTCAGCAGACGGTTAGAGTTAGCGTTAGCAGTTCATGAAAGTTCTATGGATGAATCTCGCCATCTTGTTGCGCACATTCTTCCCTGGGTCAACCGAGCGCGAGCAGCTGGGGTGAGCGGTGGCGCGCGACGCGGTTATTTGCATATCATGATTATTCATAGTCTCAGAATTTCCTCAATGACGGAGAGAAAGTGGATGGCTAAATAAAAATTAACTGTTCTCCACAAACATTTTAAGTGTACGTTTGTCCAATTGGTTCTGTAATCACATTTATGTTTATGTCTCCCCAAATACATGAAGACAGAGTCCGCCATGAGCAGTGTCTCCATATCTTTCTCTCAGGCTGCATACAGCCCCAAAATCCAACGACTGGTATACAGGTAGCCTGAGAGGCAAAACCCGGGGCAAAAACAATCAGATAACCAACATTTTTCGGCGACTTCTTAAATGTCTCATCTGCAGCATTGTGGCCTTAAGTGAATAAGATCGAACAGAAACTAGAAAAGAACAAAAAGTCTCAATCCTCAATGGAAATCACACTCCTGTCCTTCTCTTTTCCAAAGTTATTTCGGACTGAAATCCTGCATCATGTGCAATGTTATAGGTTTATTTTGACCCATTAGCTTATGTTTTATTTCTTCACAGCCGGTGACGGGATCTTTCAGTATCTATCAGTACTGAAACTCACGACAGTTCTCCTGGATCATGTCACTGTCAGTTTAGAGCTTTTATGTCTGTTCCAGTTCAGTCTCAGTGGAGATGTAAGCCAATATGTCATTGACCACACAGTTTACTCGTAGGTTTTCAAGGCACACTCCCTGAAACATGTTCAGGAATAAAAATTAAAAAAAACGTTGTTTTTGATAGAAAGCAGAGCAGACTCGCTGAAAGCTATAAGCTGCACAAAAGATTCTTTCATAGTGTGCAGTCATCTTTAGCCATATTCACAAACCCAGTGCTGGAATCCATTGGTTCAATCTCCACTTCCTCCTTGCCCTTCACCCTCATTAGGCACAGAAACACATCGTGACCCATTAGCTGGTGTCAAGGTATTTTTAGACCTCCAGACATCAAGTCAAACTCTTCTTTCAGTCACCAGCCTTGAGGCAGTCTCACTCTTTGAACACAATTTGGTCCATTTTTGCCACTTCTTCCCTTGAAGTGAAATGATTGTAAAGAAAAGGGGAGTGAGACCTACACATTAGCCGAGCTGAACAATGCACAATTAAGGCCGCAGACACGTCTCATGAGCAATGTGCCTGAGGTGTGGGGCGACCCGGAGTGACTCCGGTCTGTGTCTGGTCTCTGTCTGTCCTATCCACATACAGGCCTCATCCACTCAGTTCATTTTTGAGAGACAGCTAATACTCTTCACGTAAATGCATTGAGTTACTGTTAAGTCTGACGTGTATTTATTGTTAATTTAACTTTTTCTTGTCCTTACTTCTTAATGATTTTGAAGCATTGTTCATGATCTATCATAGCAGACATGAACTACCATCATATGTGAAAATGGCGTTCACTTATGAAGAGCACAGCATGAGATTGTCCGAGTCAGACAACTTCACAACAGCAGGAAAATATCCGGGCCTTCAGTTGAGGGGTGGCACCTTTTAACGTGTTCTCAGATGGGGTTATTTCCTAAAACGTTATTTGTTTCAGATGTATGAAAAAAGAAACCTTAGATGACTCAAAAGTCAAAAATATATAAAACAAACAAAGACTACATAACAAAAATAATCTGAGGACCTGTTTAGTTCTTATAACTTTTCTCTATATAACTATTTCCTTTAGTTTTGGTCTTATTCTGACTTCCAATCGTTGGACTCGTATATCCTTTCTGCTCTTGCCACAATGTAATTCACCCACAGGGTCATTATCTTGTCTCAAACTAAAGTTTCAGTTTCAGTGCTTCAGCTTGTCTGCACGCAGATTTGTGAAAAGCTGTTTACTCTGAGTTATCTATACGGCCGGCCATGTGAGAAATCATTATTCCCTTGGCAGACTCGGTGGGTTAATAAGTTATCTGAGGACAAAGAGCTGACAAGACCGACACCACAAACCAAGTGATGGCCTTCCTTCCTTTGGCCAGGATCACTGGGGTTATCAGTGGCAGGGGAACAATAGGAAGTGGTCAGACCAATCGCAATACAGCACTGTTCCTCATCTCTGGCATGCCTCCACACAGCTCTGCAGAGAGCCACTGGGAAACAGAGCTGCGTCCTCCGTCCGCTGCTATCATCACATGTGATACAACCAGGCTCCTGTGCTGTCATCACTGTGGCTTGCGTGTGAAGCTAACCTTTGACCTCTCATTTATCATAACTTCTTACTGCCCGATGCTGACAACAATCATGGCCTGTTGTGAATGTCTGTTCACAGTGTTCAGAGCACCTGTTCATAACACATGTCAACAAATCCTCCAACTCATATGCTGAACTATGTTGACCGTGGCAAAAATGACCACATGGACCGTTTCCTAAATTAGCAAGGAGGTACTCCACAAATACTTTTTTCGCCTCAGAGCATTGTTGGCCATTATTTGTTTTCCAATGCATGGTTAATGAGCTTGTAAAGGTAAGGTGAAGGTCATTAAATCAAACTCAAAAATAGTATCTTATCTAGCTATGTTTATATTTTCTTGGTATAGAATTATGTTATCTTTCCGAAGCCAGTTTAGTGTCGGGAGAGTTACTGAAAACTTGGTGTTCTGGCCTAACAAGTGGAACCTGGCAACTTGTAAACGTGTTATCTTTGGATTCCGGGCGGTAACATGATCATGAAGTCAGGTTTTCAGGGTGTCTCCTCCCCAGTAAGGAAATGGCGCACTGCACAGGTTGCAACCTTGTCAAAACCAGCCTGTAAATCACAGTTGGAGTATTCAGCCCTGCAGTGCACACCCTCAGGCCTGGTGTCTGAACACACTCTGAGTCAAATGCCTGTCTGTGTGTGCTGTGCCCTGGCTGCCCTCTGGATCTGAGTCAGCCAGCTGGTGAGAGTGGGTGTTGTGTTGCTGGAAGCATGGGTCGTCCCCTGAGTAACCTCAGTCTCTGCCTTCTTGCAGCTTTGTAACTGGGCAGAATGACTGAGAGTGGGCACACATCCCTCTTTCTGCAGAAGAAACCAAGTCACCCCACAACCTATTTGTGGTTTAACAGACACATATTTTCACCTCCAACACTGCAGCTTGTTTGCTTCCTGTTGATGTGGATCACCCACGGTGTTAAAATGAATCTCCCTGATGCACAGGGTTATCAATGGCTGAGCCTCGGCAGTGAGGTAAACTGTAGAGCTTGCCTCCCTGGTTTGTTTAACCACAGCTGGTTGTTTGTGTCCTGACATTTGTTAATGATGCGTCGCTTCGAAGCTGAATGGCACATTCTTGCGCGGACACTTCAGATGTTTTTAACTCTTTTGCTATTGAGGTCCAGAAAACTCTGGATCAAGTAGGACTGAAAGGCAGCACGATTAACACAACTAGTCAGTCAATGCTGGCCTTTGCGGCCTGAGAGTGTGGAAGAATTTGCATTGAGATCATTCAGGCCACAATACAGCGGGTCCCTGACAAGTGCTCCAGTGCTCGTCTGGGTCTCAGGGAGTACAGCTCTCCAAGGAAAGAGACTCTTCATTTGTATGACGCCAGAGGCCAAATGGAGAGCTTAGGTAACAACGGGGAAGTTGAAGCTTATTTGCTTGGTAGTTGCCATAACAGGGAGAGTAATAGGTAGTATTGGCTGATGTGTTCCCGCTGCTTAATGAAGCTGAACAAAAGCAAATGGTCAGAGGTCAACGCTACCAATGCCGTCAGCTCCTAGTACCTCTCAGAGCTACAACCCCTTCACACTGCAGAGTAATCAGCGCCGACTGTCTGGCCACGTAGTGAGGCTGATGCTTCATTCACACAAACTTAGCAGAGTCGGAAGAAAAGTGAAACCTACTGCTACACATAGTGTTAACACATAGAGTACTTAGGTGCAAAATCCTCTATAATGGGATCAAGCATAACTATAATCATATTTAGGAAGGTGTTGGGCATAGAGAAATTCTGCATGAGCATATGGCCTCTGATATTCTCCATGATGCTTACTCATAGAAGAGAGTTGGAGGTGGGCTGGGTGTGAAGGAGGGATTTGGTAGCAAATACTTTTCCAATGTGGCGACTCGAAAGGAGAAGAGCCCAATTACGTCTACTCATAATGGAGAATAATAACAAGCCTGTAAAACAGTTGCATGATGTCTGGAGGTGCTAAACACAAAAACTCCTTGTGATGTCACTGGGGTTATCTCAGCTTTTTGAAAATTTTATTGCATTACAGCCTGAGAGCGTGTGAATGTGCTTGTTTAACAGACAGGTATGAGTCTAATGAAGAGGTGCATTCTTTTTTTTTAGTTTGCACCATATTAGGGACTAACAGTCTTGATAAAAAGATCAATACCATTATTATTATTTTTGCTGCTAATCAAAGAATGGGTGGAATTAAATTAATATTTTGCAACTGCACAGGTTTTTTTGCAACTCACTGTATCTACAACGTGTAAAAATAGTCTTTAATTTTTCTCCTATTCCTTGACAGAAAAGCATGAAATGGATAAATTCTGATGATTTGTCTGACACAGCTTTACATGATATAATACTCAATCTTTTTATATATCATGTAAAAAAAATTAACAAACTGTATATGGAAGACAGTGAACATGTAGTACATCACACACATGTCACACTCATCCCAATGTCATTCATTACCTTTCACCCAGTAGGTTATTTCAGTTCTTCAGTTCTTAGGTGGAAGACATTGGGAAACTTCACAGATCAGGATCAGGAGCAGATGTGAAGCTGAGGACCTTTTTGCTTTGAGGAAACAATGCTAATCGATGACCCGCCATCATGCTGCCCAACTTAAGTTAAAACAAACAAAAAGAAGAATAAATCTCGGTCGTGAGGCTCTTACTTGACATCAGGGATTTCCTGTAAGGCCGAAGAGGAAGCCAGGAGAAAGAGAATCACCTGCCAGCTTTTGGCTTCGCCGCTGGTAAAGATGATGTCACCGTTCTCCCTGGGTTCACTGTGAGTTTTCACCTAATCTTCCATGATTGTTAAACCACAGCGGAGTGCAGCGGTGTCGCAATACTGGTCGACGCCCACGCAAACACGCAAAACTTTCTGGTCTGCAGTCTTTCAGCAGTCTATAATCTTACATGCGTGTGCTGCCTCTGTCAGGTCCAGACAAAGATGCTTTGTGTTGTAAAGTCATGGCTTCTTTTTTTTAACTCATGGAAACAAATTACTTTAACACACTGTCAGTTCTGCCATGTGGTGTCATGTTACACCGCAAAGACAGTTTTGCTTCGAATAATGTTGCCCACACTATGTTTCTTAGAAAAATTGTGGGAAAACACACAATATTTTTTTTGTGTGTGGGCACTTTTGACTTCAAGCAACTGGGGCGATGGGTAGACCATATACTTGAGCAACTCTGGGTACTTCACAATTTTAATCAAACTACACAGACCGTGGCATGCTGGGAGAGAGCCTACCCCCACTGTAGCCTGGGAAAATGCCAGCTTGTCTTGAGAACTTCCAAACAATCACTCCTTCCCAGTCCTCTACTCTCTCCGAGCTCCCACTGAGTTGTAATATAACCTTAGAAGGGGGTACCATGGGTGTGAGAGGTTAGTGCTGTCAGTGGGTACATTATAGTAGAAGCTGCTGGACCGCCACACGATATTACTAAATTCTAGCTGTCGCTTTGAGGTTGCTGAGGTGAACATCTCGGTTTTGGCAGGTGGGGAGCCGGGTGGGGCTCAGCCTTTCACAGTAGGTTCTGGTTGATTAAAAGTGTTTCAGCACAGTGGTGACCGGCGGTACCCAACTGTTTGTCATGAGGAAACGAACAGCATCATATATTACAATAATCAGCTGGGGCCTGTGAGTGTTCCCACAACAATCAGAACATGAGAAGGTGAGCATGTGGAGACGGAGATTTAAAGGGGTGAGGTCTTTTTTAATATTGTCCCACTGGAAGGATGGAATCAGGCCCCGTCAGCTTTCAGTGAGTTTGCAGCTTGGTTACTGCAAATATTCAGTTTAAGGTAACTCAGTCTACCAGACTACAGCCTGAGTGTGATTGATAGTTGAGTTGACGTCACAGTTCCTATGGCTGCTAAAAGGCTGTGTGACTTAAACGTAAGCTTATGCCAATACTTGGCTTTTCCTGAAATGATGACGCTCATGTTATCTTGGGAGGAGAGTGTGTAAGGAACATAAAACGTGCATCTGAGACCATCTTTAGGGCCTGTAACGTAAAACAGTGCTCACACTGTAGATTGTTTGCAAAGTGAGCTGATTTCTAAAGCTGTTTTCAGACATGAATTCAGGAAAATGTCTGGAAATTTTGGGGTTCAAATATGAAGAACACAGCTGGAGATTGTCTGACTCACCTGGCTAGAGCGCCCACTCACTCGCTGTGAATCTTCCAGGGATTGACCTGCTGTATTCTCACATGCTCTGAGTTTTTCTGGAAATTCTACTCAGGAACTGGCAGGAAACATTTTTGGACATTTGCGTTTTCACATACAGCTCATATACAGCTAAACTGCAACAGCAAAAACATTTTGTAGGAAACATAATAGATGGACGAACAATGTTAGGAGGCAACGTTTTTTTTCTTTTTGCAGGAATGAGGTCGTACTTTTACTAACAGCAGTGGCGTCACCAGTATGTGGTTGGGCTGGATGGCAGACTGTCACGACTGTCACAGAGACCAGGGTTTGCATCCAGAGTCTGTGGTAAGAGTTAGGCAACAAGAATACTTTCGTCAAGTTTAGGGAATTAAAGGTTAAGATAAGATTGCAGTCACTGAGGAATTTCCCTAACCTTACCCAAGTGCTTTGCCAAGTGTTTTCAGTGCCTCAACATAAAGATATGGAAAAATAATAATGCTGTAGAAACAAATGGAGGTATTTAAGTGGTAGTTACACAAATCACATTGCATCAGTTCTGTGGCCTTCAGAGTTTCTACAAACACACAATTTCTCTTCTTGCAGAAAGAATCTATTATTGAAAACAGAAATCAGGGTTGTGTCAATTTGAGTGCAGTTTTGGAGGAACTGTGCTTTCACTTGCCCCCAACTCCCTCTCAACTCCCTTCTGATTTCTCCTCAGGCCAGAATGTCTCTTTTACTCCTGCTGTTTCACCTTCTCTTATATGACCATCCCCTGCTCCCCTGCTGAGGGCCAACCTGCCATGTAAAGAACTCGCTCCGTGGAAAGAGGGGCTCCACAGGTAAGAGCGGCCTGAGGACAAGCTCTCCCGCTGGGCTGCGACACATGCTCACACTTTCTGCCCTTTCTCTGCTGGAAGCTAACATCCTTCTTTTACAGTCACAGGCACATATGCAAGCAAGCTGGCACACACACACACACACGCACACACACACACACACACACACATGCTAGAGAGGAGAATACAACCTGTTGATTGCTATGTTTTTGAATGCATGTGAGGGTTTTTTGTTTGCTCTCTCTGTGTGAGCTCTTAGGTCTACCTCCTGGTGCCATAAGGCTTATTATGATGACCAAGTGACAAAGAGAAGAATTTATAGAAGTAAAATAAAAAAGGCACAATAGAAAGTCTGTTTTAGATGTGAAGTGTTTTTGTATGTTCTTGCTCACTCTCCCTGTCCCCAGTTGTTGTTTTAACAGTCAGGTTGGCCATAGGGACAGAAGCAGGACTCCAATATAGACGGCCACGCACTCAGGCACTTCCTGCTGCGTCTTGGTTTCAGTCTGGAGCTATTTCAAAGGTTATTGATGTGTCTGCCAAGTGGGAGCTTTCTCAGCAACTACCCTGCTGCAACAGGTTACAAGTCCAGCTTCGCACTCATTAGGCTCTAATTGATTGTAATCTGGCCTTTGAGAAGTACTGGCCCACTATGGGGTTGTTCTGCACATGTGAGCGCCCCCACTGTCCATTGAACTTGTCCGCCTCACTCACCAGCAGGGTCTGGAGTACGGACACAATTGGCCCTCTCAGATGGAATCATTAAGGCGGGCGGGCTAGCATGAGCTCTTTCATGCACTAGGCCTCTGTGGACCAGCTTGAGACCAGGGACAGTGGCCACTCTGCCTACCCAGTGGGAGAGCCCCATCCGGGGCAGACTATTGTTGGCCTCACCCCTCGACTGGCTGCCTGTGGTTCTGGCTGCATTGGCTTGATTTGTATGCCAAAGTCCTGCACTAAAGATATCCATGCAGGGGAGCTGGGTCAATATTGGTTTTGAGAGCTGGAGGAAAAATGTCAAAATGTTAAATTCTATTGACTTCCCCCCACTGCTATTTGTTTCTGTGGCAAAAGGCCTAGTGGGCCATTAGTGTAAACAGGGCTTTGTCTTAGGGCTCAGCTTCCAGCAGGAGGCTCATAGAACAAAACCCAGAGATAGAAGGTCTGCTCTGGCTTGAAAATGGCTGAGCTGTGAGGCTGAAGAGAGACCTTAAAACGACAAAGACGGAGATATAGAGAACAAACTGTTTTGATCCTCTCTGACACCAATGGACGTGTGCCTGCCCTCTTTGCAAATGACTGCTTTAACCAGTCTTATGTTACTTTATCAATAAAGTTTTACCTTATCTTTTCCTGATCTTTTTGATATCACATGTATTCAATGATCTTTCCATGCGCAAATGTCACCTCAGTGTCGTTATTCAGAGGTCCACTGGTAAAAGTGAAGAACACCTGTTTTACAGCATCCCTCTTCCTTTTGCTTTCAGTTTTCTCCCCTGTCTCTTTTAGCCCTCCAGGAATATGGGATTCTTTTTCAAATCACTTCAATTAACATTGAGCCATAAAACCTTTCCCCTTGAGTGTTTTCACGCCGTTGTCTCTTTGCTTTCTCCTCTGGTCCTCCCAGCTTTCTTTTTTACCTATCTCCCCCTGACTTTATTAGGTTGCAGGCTTTTGTGCTGCAGCAACAAGGCGCTTCCTCCGTCGGCAGACAGGGAGGGAACATGGAAATACTGAGGAAAAGGCACATAAAGGCCTAAAGGGGCAATTATTTCCCTTAAAACTGTAAAGTGTGTTTTTGTAAAAGCTTGACTTTGGGCTGTAAAATGTACCGAAATCCATACCTCCACTTGTCACTTGTATCTCACGTGTTGCCAAATAAATCTGTGATTAATCAATACTCTGTTAAGTAAGTCAATCGCGGCTAATGGATTACTTATCATGCAGTGATTCTGAATCAAAACGTGTGTGAAATCACACATTGCTGAAAGGCGACACATTTCTCTCATTTGGCACCAGAGGACAAACAAAGATTGCAAAGAAGTGCGATGCAGACACTCCTTTCTAAACTGTGCCGTAAAGTAGTAGAACAAGGTTTACTTAGCCCCCCCCCACTTGTCAAGTAAACAACATTTTCATTGCTTGACAGTGTTAGTAGGTGTGTTTTTATTGTATCTACGGAGAACACTGTTTGTTAGATCAAGTGTGAGGGGAATTGAAGATTAAGATCTTGCCCTACCGCAGTGTTGGTTCGATGATGTAGGCATTGCACAGACATGTTGCGTTGCTGCAGCTAATGAAGTTTTGCTTTGAGCTCTTATCTGCGAAGAGAAAATCAAGAGTGGAGTGAGAGGCATGTGCACACAGGTTGTGTGTGTGTGTGTGTGTGTGTGTGTGTGTGTGTGTTGTTTTGTATGAAAATATTTGTTCTTGCAAGGTCAGTAAGTTTATTCAGTCTCTGGAGACCTGGATGGCCAACTGGACAGGACTAGACCTGCTCCGCTGCTCCTGCAGACAATGGAACCAGTCAGACTGTCCTGTCCAGTCCGTGTCAGTGACCCTGTCCAAACCAACTGGGTTTGAGTTCATGCATAACCTGAAGCCGGGTCAGGTATATAAGAGCTCTGGTCTTCTTGTCAAGCACAAGTCGCTGCTGAAAGTTATACCTTATATCTAGAGGATTTGATCGAGATAGAGTTCCTGTTTGTGCAAAACTTTAGTGAATGCTTTTCCCTCATTCCTTTCAGTTAGCACTCATTATGTCAATGATGTTTTTCAAGCTTTGAAGAAATTATACGGGATTCGTAAAAAAAAAATAAGACCTGTTTACCTTGTGTGACGTGAGAAATCTTCCTGTTGCATCTTTCGCAACTGGGACACATATTCAAGTTTCAACTTTGATTGTTTGAGTAAAAATTACAAAAGACACAGTGCACTTGTGCTCCTGAAGACATGACTTGCATCAGTATTTTATTTCTCTTTGTTAGTGACCCAGAGCATTTGTCCAGTGTTCTGCATAACACTGGAGGGACCCGGTCTCTCCATAAGAAACTACACAGAGTGGATGATTGTGATTAGTGTCTGTTTTACTCATGAAGATTGTTTTTTAAAAGTTACAGTACAAGCAGCAAGAATGGCATCTGTCACCGTTGTGAGTGTGCACACATGAAAGAAATATAAATGTTGTAAAAAAGGGGGCCACATGTGGTCACAGCACAACTTCCAAATCCCCGTCTCCCGCCCAGTATACGCTAACAAACAGCCCGCATTCCCCTCAGTGGGGGTCAGTTTGCATGAACATATTTGCTCATTGTGATTGCTAGCTTTCTGCCTGCCCCTTCTGGTCAGAGAGAGAGCAAACATGTCTCTCTTTCTCTCTCTCCTGTGGACCTGTAAAGCAAAGACCGAAAGACACAGAACAAAAGGAGGAGGAAAGAGAAGACAGAAAGGTAAAGACAAGTGGGGTGAAGTTTGAAACTGGGAGGATAAATAGACTTTGTCTCAGCTCGTCAGTGCTATTGATGCCATCGATATATCTCTTTAAAACCACAGGGTCAATGGAAACATTTCAAAAACGCTGCAAACACAAAAACAAAAGTAATTTATTCAAAGATTTATCGCCAATAAAATACCTTTTTCTTTATGGGAAAGAATAATTTTGTGTCCAAATAATGATCATTGTGGGTTTGCAGCTTCCCATGTTTCCTCCTCTCTGTGGGAACTCCTCAGCCAGAGTCAGCATGTGGAGAATGAAGTTGTGGCCAGTGTGTCGCCCCGAGGGACCTGTTGGACAAAACCTGAGTCCAACACCTGACACCTCACTGTGAATGATCCCCTAAAGAGGGCACATCCTCCTCAACCAGGCCAAATCAACTGAGCAATTTACTCACTCACCTCTGAGATGATTTAAGGGGTTTGACTTCTCTCCTTGCGAGATCTGACTTCGGTTTCATATCGCCAAACTGTGGGTGTCCACAAACTAGGGCATGTCCTCGGTTGACTCTAGAGTTACTACTCACCTTGTGGGTTTGGAGTTTCCAATGCCTAACACCAAGATGAACGCAGAGCCACTGCTGGATTTAGTTTGAGTATAGCTAGAGACATAGAAAAGACGGGATGACATTAGTCATCTGGAAACTCGTCCTGCATTTTTTTTCCCACAGAGTGACATCGTGAGACGGCACCTGCTTGTAGGACACAAAACTCACCGTGTGCCCAGGAAACAGCTGCTCAGTCATTGTTGTCTGGAGTTTTGGTTTATGGACAACATGGACCTCTCAACAAAGCCGAGTCCCTCCAGATGACAATGGCCTAAGTAGAAGGCAGAGTGAAGGGCATGCCGTGTTAAATGAAGTGCAATGTCAGCCTTTTACTGGTTTTATTGGGTAGTCCGGGTGGATGGTGCAGCTCTGTTGGGGGCTGCAGTAAAAGAGGAGGGAAGATTCCCTCACACTTAGGTGTCTATCCTGCTACCACGCCCATTGACGAACACTCGCTCGTACAAACGTGTGCACAGGCTTGTATAACAGTGATACTTTGAGAGGGTATAGTCCAGACACAATATTGGCTGTGATGCATGTAGCTCTTCAAGAGGTTTTGTGGAACAGCTCCGGCAGAAGAAAGGGAGGTCGTCGCTCCAGTATGAGAAACATCAACGCAGGCGCTATCTTTGTTTTAAAGCAGGGCTGAACGCCCACTTAAAAAAAATCACTAAAGACCAGAGAATCAGATTCCTGCTGCGTCTGTCATATGTGAATGGCAAACCGTGCAAAATGTCCAGACACAATAGTGCAGACATATTCCAGAGTTAATGACTGAAGACATCTAAAGATTGCCCGGGACATGGAAGTTACCAGTGAGCTGACAGACAATCAGCTGATGCAAGCACCACTTCAGCGTTCTGACATGTATATGGCAGCAGCTGTTCAGTGTTTAGCACTTTTGCCTTCTTTAGACTTGGAAGGAACTCATTTTGAGACTGTAAAGATCATTTGAAAAACTCAACGGCTCCATAGATTATTTCCCAGTTGTGAATTCCCGTCTTTATTGCTGTGTTTGGCCCATAAGACTGTGATCGGCCCAATATTCCTTTATATGTCCCAGCCAAACCTGCGCATGCAAAGAACAGCCTGCACTGGTTTGTACACGCAATTTAACTAAATCCTACGAGAGGGACTTTTAGTTTACATTCAGTGAACTCAAACTTGACAGCAGAACAATGAAATCAGCTCCATGGGCCCGTAAAGTATATTGTGTTTTGTGCTTGATGGTAATAACTTGCAGGGGTTTGTACTGTTGCCTCACTGCAAGAAGGTTCTTGGTTCTTGTTCTCCCTGTGTCTGCGTGGGCTTTCTCTGACTTCCTCCTCCCTTCCATCCTCAAAGGATAAGTGGTATATCTAATGAATTAATCAATGAACTTGTGTTGCTTTCAACCTTCAACCCTTGAACTTTCTTTCACTTCAAGTCATAAGCAAACAGAGGAAGCAAAGACTGTACCTGGATCTTATTTCAGTAAGGCATTACTCTTCTCTGTACTGAGGGAGGCACTGTTGGATTTGTTGGATCATCGAGAGGCATTTCTAAAACGGTGACTATATGAAATATCAGCCTTTTAAACAGCTGTGGAGAGAAACGTGGGAGGCAAATAGTGAGAGAATAAAAAAAACAATGTGAAGATAGGATTTGCATCAGCAGTTGTTCAATGTTTACCTGAAGCAGTTTATTAAAATGAAAGGGGGGGGGGGGGGGGGGGGAAATACACTTCACTTTGAAAATCTGACCTTTTACAACTATTCAGCGCAGGATTAAATGTGTTTTCAGGCAGATACCTGAATAAAAATAACTCCCAGTGCTTGTTTTTGCTCTCAATGAAGAAGCTGATCCACTAATCCAGTGTCACAGGTGCACAAATACATGTGGAAGCCGAGTTAATACTGATAAAAGGCACGAGGAAAAGTTCCCACACTCTAACTGTTTTGTTCCCCCCCCCCCCCCCCCCCCCCCCCCCACACACACACACACACACACACACACACACGCACACACACACACACACACACTCCTGCCAACATGTAAAGCAGTGTGCCAGTCATGAATGGAAAAACAAAAATTGATGGGGAAGGGGATTAAAAAGAACGGACTGGAGAAAAACCAACAGTGACTCGTGTAACTCACCTGTTGGTGAGAGTTTTTTGTTTGGTGTTCATTCAAAGAGCGGGCGGCTGGGCGGCCCCTCCCTGAGGCAGTGCTGGTTCCCAGGTAGAGCGAAGCGCGATGGGAGGAGAGTTCTCACCACGCTCCCTAACTGTTCTCACCGCAGCTCATTGGTCGGACGTTGCCTCATCGCTGAAACGCGACACTCCTCCGGCAGCGCAGGCAGGTGTATGAGGCCGCAGGGCAGAAGAGGCTGATAAGTGTGTGTGTGTGTGTGCCAGACACGAGGACAAAGAGACATGTGAGGAGGAAGAGAAGGAGGAGGAGGGTGATGAGCAAGTTTCACTCAGCTTTGTCATGCCTTCAGACTCTCAAAGTATCATTCGTGTGTGAGCATCTTGTGTGTCTGTGTTTGGGAGAATTCACCTCGTCGTCCCCTTTGTGTTTGTAGCAGCTGCTCCACCGACCTGGGGACAGGTGTACACAAAACACTGGATATTTTGCCAATACATAGGCAAATGAGCCACTTAAGTCAAATGATGGTTTTCTGTTTTTCTTTTGTTTGGCGGTCTATCCTCACTGAGGCCTTGTCGACCATCAAAAACTTTGGACTTCAGACTCATTTGAGTCCAAGTTACAGGACTCAAGTCTACACAGCTCTGCTAATGGTCGCAAATTACACTGTCGCAAATTTTAACTTCTCTAATTTATGATTTGAATTAAGTTTCTAAGTAATCGTTTTGGATTTATCATTGGATCTATTATCTATTGTGAATAGTCAGACGATGATCAGCTGAGACAGAAGGCAACAGAATCACCACCACACCAACGTGTTGTGATTTGATATTTTTTTAAGAATATTGACTTAACCTTTTCATTTATTCCTTCATATTACTTCCGTTAACAACATTAAAAAACTTGACATTTAAGTGCTTAGAACCGTTTTCCTATTCTCACAAGTGATGGGAAAATGCCAGTGTGGCATTATGGAAACTTTAATGGAATATTCCACAATAGTGAGAAAAGAAGAAAACTTTTCAGGTTGTTTGACAATGTAGGAAAAAAATCAAATACAGTTTGACAAGTTTTTAATTCCACTATTGATCAGGATCATTTGAAGAGGCAGACTGAACCCTTTCACTCAGTGTATGTCTGTGTGAAATGGAACATGGCAGTGGCGTCGACTAAATATATTTGTTGTCCTTTTTTCATTACCCTTCAGGAAACTGTTTGAGTTCAGAACAAGGTGTTAGGTTCAACAAGTCAGTCATGCACTATCTCCGTGAGGGTGGCTGTTTGCTTCTTGAATGGAGAACAGGTACACTCGAGATATGAGCAAACCTGCTCTGCACCTGGGAACGTCATGAACTCCTGGGCAGCTCCCTGGAGTCGGCGCTCACCACAGGATATCGCATCAACAGCACGCGGCGACAGCTCACTTCCTGGTGCGGGTTTCGACAAGGCATGGTTCTCATGCCTGGCACCACGGGTCCCCACCAGGAGACATATTTACTGTCGCCTCAACGGGTGAATGTTTAACTGGCTTCTGTCTGGTGTTGACAAGGACGAAGAATGTGTTAGGAAATCACAACATCTCTGGTTTTGCTGCACATTTTAACGCACATGCAGGCTGAGTCAGAAGCACACACGAGTCCAAATACACTGTGTGAACGCACATGAACAAAAAATCGATATATATGGCTACACGAGCTGCTACTGGTCTTTCCTTCACGATCCTCAGATTGGAGGAAACGTAGTGGGTGATCTCAAACTTCTCTTTAAGTATCCACCGAAAATGGTTTCTCAATAGATTTGAGGTTGGATTTTGTTTCTATGCATCGCGGCCATCATCTGACAGAGAATGGAACACATCCCAGACAATCTGTTCTGTCAGCGTTAACTGTCCATGGCCAGTGAATATCACCTATCTGCTGGATTCAATGTATACGAGGTGGAAATGAAGAGTTACACATTTTAGTTATTTAGGACACCTAACATGAGCATGCAGACAAAAAAAAAACATATTTTTTTCTGAACACAAGAGCCGCCAAAACATTTGTGAAGTATTGAACTCTATTGTTTATCTTACACAAGGCTGACAGAATTGAGTGCAAGTACCTGTGTGTGGGTGTGTGAGTGAACAAGTAAACGTGTGTCTCTGTGTTATGTGTGCATTTGTGTGGAGGAGGGCGGGTGCCCCTGGCTTCTGCCTCTGTCTGTTAATGTGTGTCAGTCTGCAGGCGAGGCAATGGGCCCGGCTGTGTGCCTGCTGGAACCGCGTGTCAGCGCGCGCGTGTGCGTGTGCGTGTGTGTGTGTGTGTGTGTGTGTGTGTGTGCGGCTGCTGATGGGACCTGTCACTATCAGGCCCACACATCTCTGGCACTGTCTGTGTTGACACTCTGCCCGAGGGGGAACGAGTCTGCAGAGGTTGAGGAGAGCAGCGGTTTCCCACGGCTGCTGCTCTCAGCCCCGGCCCTGCCTCTGCATTCCAGGGCTGCCAGCGCTCTGTAAATGTTTGGACAGCCTTGAACAAATAACACACCTTGAAAGGCACAGGCACGGGCTCCCTCTCTCTCTCTCTCTCTCTCTCTCTCTCTCTCTCTCTCTCTCTCTCTCTCTCTCTCTCCCTCCCTCCCTCCCTCTCTTCATCTGCCTCCTTAAGCTCACATCCCTGACACCCCCAGCCCACCTAAACCACAAATCTACCTCCCTCACAGCCACCAGCCTGGCTACTGCCACTCTCAGACTTTCCCAGCTTCACTTTCATGCACAAATAAACACCAGCCAGAGCCGTGTTACTATTGTACACTTGCACATACAAACCTGCAGACACACACACACACACACACACACACACACACACACACACCTGTGTATATATAAATACACACGCATGCCTATTATTTCTTTACAGTGAGAACACGGCTGTTTCAATGTTTCAGTTCTCACACAAACAAAGGGTGTAAAGGTTTTTTGTGATGAAATTGTCTTTTATTTTATGTCCACGTTTGTATTAATTCAGCTTGAGCCAAGGGTA
Source organism: Scophthalmus maximus (assembly GCF_022379125.1). Classification (NCBI taxonomy): domain Eukaryota; kingdom Metazoa; phylum Chordata; class Actinopteri; order Pleuronectiformes; family Scophthalmidae; genus Scophthalmus; species Scophthalmus maximus. The sequence continues at coordinate 14,180,093 of NC_061517.1, forward strand.
AAGCTGCTGAAGGCAGTTGAGGTGAGGTACAGCACTGACTGAGGTGCCCATGCAGGTCTTTGCCCACAACCGCAGAGCTTCAACTGAAACAAAAGATCGAAGTGCAGCATGTCGATGTTTTCATACGCACATCCACCAGCAACTATCCCCAAAACACACACGACAGTGTTTGCGTGGCCCGCTCACCGGGCAAAGACTTCCTCCCGAGGAGGTGCTTGTGACACGATGACAGGTCTCCAACTCGGTTTAATGAGCTCCTAATCATAGAACAAAAACATCCGTTGATAAAACAAGAAACAGTAACCGCTTCCTCCGTGAAGTTTCCATAATACGCGCTGGCGATTAAGAAATTCGAGCTACTGTGAACTCAAACATCCCTGCCATTAGGACACATGTCTGCATAATGTAGCAGACATCAGGCCCTCCCTCATACAGTATGTGAGCAGCGCATTCATTGGGGCGACGGTGCTTGATGGGAATTAACAAGGCACGATAATAGTGGCCCAGTATGAATTTCCACACAACCACCCACACGTGCAGCCTGACGTCTGCCAGCAGCTGTGGAATCTGGAGTTCCTTTGCTCATAGTAAATCCCACGAAACATAACGCAGGACAACTTCCACTGCGGCAGCCACTGAAACACAGCTCTGTTTTCATTGTCGGGAGGCCTCGGGCTACATATTTCTGTAATTTGGCTTTTATGCTCAGCAGTTTTGCAGCTGTGATGACATTTTGGGTGTCGCCCCCCTGTTTCTCACGGTCTCGCTGCCAACGCTGCTCCGGCCGCTGGTCGTCAGCCAAGACTGAGGTCCGTGTGTCAGACCCCACTTCTTGTGTACACATGCACACTGGAAGAAGGTGCTTTTGAAAAAAATATATTCCTGGCAATCAAGTTCAACCGCAGTGAGCTTTTTCCCCCCCTCCTCTGGGTCAGTTTTCCAAACTGAAGCTCAAAGGTTTCAGCGGGAGGAGGTGGTGTCAGAGGTACACTCCCATTGAAGTGGTTCAGTAAATGCACAGGCTGTCTTTGTTTTTGTGCTTTGCAGGTACCTCAGGTGGGGGCTTTTGTAGTTGTATATGATTTGTGTTGATGATTGTGTTTTTATTTTTGCCTTTGCCTTTTAATTACATATTCAAACATTTCATTTGTAATTGTTTTTGTTACTTATATATGATATTCTGTTTTGCTCTTTATATATTTCAAGTCTTGTCATATTTAAGATGGGAGCGGAATAATACTTCACAAGTGCCGCTTTAATGGAGGAATAACTTGTTCAAACATGCAAAAACATTATGAGAAAAAAACTAGTTTGGGCCTTGTTTACCCTTAAGTTTTCAAGATGATATAAGACAAAATGATATGTTGCAATCTAATTATTTATTGAAGCCATATCTGAGCTTAAGGTTCAGTGAAATGGATATCTGCCTTGGCCTCAATGTGTTATCATTGCTTTTGCCAGGACAGATCATTACAGACAGACAATTTGGCCCAAGAAATGTCCCATGGTTGCCACGGTGGTTGGTGCGATTGGCTTTGCCACACATTGAATAAACCAGTGAAATTCAACAACAGAAAGTCAGAGCGACTGTTTCACCCACTACCGCCTTGTCCCGAGCGCACTGTGTTACTGCAGATAATCACTTTTCTGTCGCCTTCATCCACGAACAGGCATTCTGAAACGATTTCCTGGTTGGGAGTGATCAGTGAGGCGGGAGGGAGCAGGTCAGGGTCTCAGAGGGAATGATTATGGTGGGTGTTCCTGCACGGTCGCCCCCGTCTGCTTGTTCTCAGCTGTCCTCCCGGAAACCTCGGCCCAGCTGCTGCCCATTACACCAGGAATGTATCTTGGGTCAGATGCCAGGAGAGTGGTGGCACATTAATAACAGAGTGACCGTTGGCCCAAAGCCTCTTGTGAGTTATTGACATGGCACACTCAAATCCTTCCCATGTCCTTCGGCCACCCCTCCCCTAACCACCCACTCTGACAGCAGCTGCCGGACTTTCAGTTTCCCAGAGTTGGGGAGCAGGGAGTGAGTCAGCGTGTGTGTGGGTGTGTGTGTGGGTGTGTGTGTGTGTGTGTGTGTGTGTGTGTGTCGCAGGGTGGGGAGTTTATGGGGTCGTGGTATCTGATTAATTGGTCAGATATGTATACCAACGCTTCCTGTTTTGTCAAATGACTCGACACAGCTGCAATTTTGCACATTATCAGCTTGTCTGCAGAAAGTCGATCAGGTCAGTCAGTCAGTACACTTACTAATCATTTTAGACAAGCAGTCCCATTCAATATAAATATAAATATAGGAATTACTGTATTTTGTTAGACAAAGATTTTATTAATGAGGCAAACGGCATCACTGGAAAAATGTGAACTTCAGAAATTGAGGTTAAGGAAAAAACTTTGATCGACTGAATGCGGTTGTGAATGAAACGAGACATTTAGAGCCACTGCATGCTCCCGGCTCTGCTCCATCAAAGGCTACAGAAGCCCTGAAGTGCCTTTGAAATGTCCGAGGAACAAAAATAATTACTCTTGGTTTTTAGGTATCTTTGTAAGAATGCGCTTAGTACAAAGTCTCGGGTTGAATGTGCATAGACACAGATGTTAGAAGTCCATTTATTATCTCTGATCACCCGAATGTGAAACATGTCCGTTATTGTTTGAACTGGCTTGATTGGCAGAATTTAAGGACTCCACTCATGTGGCTGTGTGTGAGCCAGAGACTATTGCCAGCCCCAAAAGCTTGTGGACGGCAGTTTTTCTTTACATAATCTCTCAACATATTCAGGCAGTGAGCACCTGGGCGGATCGTTTTGGCCCTAATGATATGGCCTGACAACAAAACAACCCAAAAGGTACTTGAGGAAGTTTTTTGGAGCCTAATTGCAACACAGGACAAAAAAATCAAACCACCCCACACTTAATTGGCCTCTTTTCTTTCATGGTCCTATACATGGCCATTCAATCATGAGATGAAGGCAAACAAAAAACCCTTGCTCCCTCCTTGACCCACACACTCCTCCAGTTGCCACTGCATGGTCGGCTACAGCTGTAAGTGGACTATCCTATAGAGGAGCATCCGAACGATCCGCACACCGCTGTGAGATAAACATACGACTGCACGTACGCGGGAAATAAAATCAAAAGAAAGTAATTATTTCTATACGCCAGTATTACACGTTTTTTAAAGATTGTATCTGCTCATGTGCCACATAGGTGAGCTTTGCCAAAAACCACATAGGGGCAAAAAGAGCTGACAGGAAAGAGGTGAGAACACTTTTATGTGACTCAGACCACTTCCTTGATGCAGTTACTACAAGCTGGTTTCCATTTGTATTCATTTATTTAGCTCTGCAGCCTATTCACTGCAAAACTCATGTAAAAAAAGAAAGTCGTCTCTCTGTGCTCGCAGTCAGAAATGTGTGGTTTCTGGGGTCACGACCCATCATATTCACACGTATGGCGCCTGCACGACGCCCGGATGCCAGAGCAGTTCTCTGCCAGCGAGACTGATGGGACATGTGCAGACACACAGGTGAGGAAATAGTGATAGTTCAGTGATATTTGTGTCTGTGAGTTTCTGAGAGAGGACATGCACCTCTCGGTCACTCATTCAGCTGAGATGAATGCCGTTCACAGACAGACAAGTGGAAGAGCTGACCATGGTTGAGACCACCGTGTGGGACCCTCTTTCCACCCCCTTCCCCTCGCACGGCTGCTTCTAATCTCTGACCCCCATCAATAAGATGCATTCAGAGTCCATCAAACAGACGAGTTGCTGCACAGGCAGACGAGCACCGCTGGGGGGAGAACCATGGGAAACACTCTCTTAATTGTCCCCCGAACCTTTTTAAAGAATATTAATCTGCATTAGCCGACCATGAGCCTTTCTCCGCGGGCCTTTCTTCAAGAGAGAGCTACAGCAGCCCACTCAGCCAACAGACCATTAAACGTGACAGGTCTTTGTGTGGAAAAGAGAGACAAACTCATAGAAAAGTGCGGCTAACAAACCCCTGCCTGAAGAAAGGGGAGGCTAACAGGTTAGCCAGCCTTGCGTCTGGTTCGTATCAAGCACCCCCCCCCCCCCCCCCCGACTCACTCTGCCAGTCTCAGATCTATTAGGGGCTATTAAGCATCCCAGTGGAGCGGGTCTACACCGTGAGCCATAACTCTGACAGGCCTGATCCACGCAGACACAACATAGGAGGATCATTAGAGGTGAAACATTTTCCAGCTTCACTGATGTCATGGCTGCACTCCTATGCATCCTCCCGTTGGCAGCACAGTATATTCTAGTTAGTTGGACAACACCTAGTGTCATTATGTAGTTTTCCATTGACCTTGGCGAGTTCACCCAAGTTCCACAAAAATTTGATTTTCTAACTTGACTTTAGTGGTAGTGAGCCATACACACACACACACACAATCACACACACACACACACACACACACACACACACACACACACACAGTGGGTTTACTCACCAAGTATGTACAAGAACCTGCTGGTAAGTATTTCATTGGTACTGTTTCAGACTGTTCACTGAAACATGTCACTATACTTTCTAATTCAGTAATGGACACAACACGTGCATAATTGATTTCAAATTGAAAATGTGCCGTCTAAAGTTAGAATTAAAATATTGGCTGATTTATGTTTTCCACCCAAAGATGTTTCTTGATTTGTTGGAAGCGATTTGTATTATTCTAAGGCCCTGACCCAGTCACTCTCTGGGGGCATGGCTATATTGTCCATCACATTAGCCACATTGAGAAGACTTTATGAGCCTGGATGGAGCGAGCCATGTGTTAAGGTTGGTGTTAAGCTGCCGCACCCTTTTTGTGTTCAGGCCTGAAGTCACCTCGAAGCTCTGAGTGACACCGGGGGATTTAGAGGTAATGGCAGAGCATTCAGGAGGGTTTTTCTCTAATTTGAGGGGTTAAGTCATCTCTGAAGCAAAGCATTTCTATGTGGCAGGTTAGAGCAATGAAAGACCAAGGGCCAGATGCATAAAACTGTGTGTGCAGATTCAAGTCTCAAAAGCCTGTAAAGGGAATGACTTCATGGGAAAGTTTATATCAAAAGAGAGGACAGCAACCATTTGCAATTAAAAAATGACTTTAGTGTTTTGCCAGACTGAAGAAGCTAAAACTGGTCTGAACAATATCCAACTCCAAAGAAAAAATAAGTAGTTAAAGTTTAATCATTTAAGCTCATTGTCATCTCTTCTCCTTTAACACAACACCAGCAACTTAAACATATCTACTCCTCACTGCCTTTTAATAAATGAAAAGGCTTTGTTGAACCTTTGTTTCACTCACTCTGTTTCCGTGACCTTTTGACATCATTAGTCAAAAACATCAGCAAATGTGGCTGCCTTATTGGGCCCCTGGAAATGCCATATGTTACATAGAATGGGCCCTCCATTAATCAGGAACAGTTAGGCACTAAATAGGCAGATGAGGAGCCGGGGCGAGTGATCCTCCGCCTCGCCCCGACCAACCACCACGGTTCATATCAACCCACTCAAAAGGGATTCATCACCTTGTCATCCTTAAATAATAAAAAGCCATGAGGCTGAATCTCAGTGTGGGCTGATGGGATTGGGATGAAAGTGTGTGTCTGTGTGTGTATCCCTCTGTGCGTGCCGATGGTCAGGAATGGGCAGGGCCTTCTTGTTGGTGACACAAAGCCGTTGCTGTGCAATCAGCTCGCTGTAAAATCGCCGCTCTGTGGCCATCACAAAGGCTCACAAAGGCAGGGGGCTGGTGGCTGGGGCGGGAGTGCGGCGACACAGCTGTGAGCAGAGCCTACACATCCCGGCTCAATATGGGCCCTCCTCACATCTGTAGCAGCTTGGCCCCTGCTTCCGCCAGGTCCCGGGACAATGGAGGCCCTCGGCAGACCCCTTTGTTGCAAAGTTTTTCCAAAGAGTTCCTTTTTAGCCTAAATCTTAAATATTTCATTAGGCTTCCGTCGCCCGCTCCCGTCCTTTCACTGCCATTTTGAGCAGCATCAACAGGACCTCTACTCTTCACCCCCCTTTGCTCTGGAAACGCCCTTAAGACAACAAAGGATTGCTTTCTAAAACTGTTTGGGACCTGCTGTTGCTCAAAAACAAGCAGTGATTCGAAATAAAAAAGGGAAGGCGCGGTGCTATGTTATATTTGTCTTACTAATTTTGAAAAAAGAATCCAATATTCATGCCATTTTCTGACTTCCTTCCTAGGTTGTGATAAGTATACAGTATTTTTGTTTTTAAAAAATCCTGACCAACTTAAATTGCACACCTTGGTTGCATCACACAAAGACACAATTTTTACTATCAATCTTTACATAATGTGCATAAGTATTTATCTTCTATCTATCTTTATATACATACTTAAAATTATCTGAACTCAAAGTTCTGCATTCAGGTTTTCATGCACCCAAACCCCTTAAATGTTGTGATCTTGATGCTTCTATGTTTTATTTGACATTTCATCAGTTATAGATGTTGCTGCTGATAAAATGTTATTTTATGTCAACTATAATTTTTTCACTTTGAATTCATCAAACCATTATGATTCAGCAGGTCCGCCCAAACCGCACCAAAATCTTATATGTAACAATTGTTGCCAACCTGTCATTTCGTCTATACAAAAAGAGCTCAAAAACGAATTAAACTTACTTTATTACTAACATGTGACATAATGTATTGATCAAACCTCAGAATTATTTTATTTCATGCAGCAGTTTATTAATTATGATAGTTCCCAGTTAAGTTAATGTTAATTTAACAGAACCTGAGGATATAAGTTGAATATTGGAACATTATTGAAATTCAAATATATTCATGACATATGGTCACATTAGCAACATTGAGTGTCATTATGAAGTGTTAAGTCACGAGCTGCTCGGTGTACTGAAGGGCCACACATAGACGGCATCTATAGAAGAGGTGGCCAAACACTCCCATCCAAATATTAAACACTTGTTAGTAACTTTTCCGGCCCTGCAGCAGAACTTCTGTCACGATGGATAAAAAGGGTTGAAAAGCATTTGTCTTTATGCTAAGCCTTAAACTGCCATGATTGGACCGAGTGACAAAGAGAAGCTTTTGTTAAAAAAAAGAGGGGGGGGGGGTTGATTTATCCAACACTTTAAGGGACCCTAATGAATAATTCAGTGTTATCATTCAACTCTATGCTCGATTATTATGTTTTTCTTCTTCCTTCACACGTGAGGGACCCCGACAGACAGGGGGGATCATGCAGGGGCACCTAGGGGGAAGTAATGCGCACACAAGGACAAAACAAGAAAGGCTGCAGTGCAGTCACTCTGCTGTCAGCTTGATAAATATAATGTGTCACCAATTAAAAACTCGTTGCCATTCTTTAATTCAGCCAAGGCCTTGTTAACCGCTGCCTGGCAGGGAGGCTGCCAGAGATGCCACTGCCTCTGAGACCAGCGCCACCATAATAGAGGCCCCTGCTTTGCCGTCCTTTAAAAACCACGGCCCTTCCCTTTGGCATGTAAATAAGACATTCATTCGGCAGCACTTTTGCGATTGAAAAAAAAATGACCATCGATGTCTTTGATTTTCATCTTTTTTTTTTTTTTTCATGGGAAAACAAAGAATTCTATAGTTTCAGATTTTTATTCAAAAAAACCTTTTTTCGGGCCTTTCTTTGGGAGTATTCTCATGGTAATCATGTTGACTCAACTTTGGGCAACGTGGCTATACAATGCGTATGAACCCTAGCAGGAGTCCATTACAGAAATGCCATTTAGCAAGCTGTTTCTGTGAGAAAGTCAAACGTTTCAGGGGATTTTTTTTGTGCCAGTTGGGGACAAGGGTCCCAGAGGAGCAGCAGGAGTCCTTTGGAAACCTCAGTGAAACTAAAGGCCTCTCAGGTCTGAGATACTTCCCAGCTGAAGTCATAAGCATTGAAAAACGCAGAAAAGCAGGTTTTCCCAAACAATGTCTAACCCCCTGTCAGCCATGACTGTTGCGCTACTTAGCGATTTCAACGGGATAAGTGGATGTCAAAACGTTTTGTCTTTGAAATTTGCCGTAGAGCAACATTCTGCTGCAGCAAACAGGACCCTAACATACAATTTCCCTCAAATAAACAACAAAAAGTCTATACTGACTTCTGGCATCATCTTCAAGAACGATATGAGAACGTATCAGCTCTCTGACCTGATGATGCTGTCAACAGGACTACATCATCACAAGTCACACACTGTTTTCTCAGCACGGTTTCCTAAACCTCTGTGATTAAAGTCTGGCTGGATTTAGACAAAAGAGCAACTGGGTTAGGAAGAGATCATGGTGTATACTGCTTTGTTGGGGTTAGGGGACTGTAATTGTCATAATCAAATAAGAACCACTTGAGTTAAGTTGTGGAACAATCATCACGATTAACAGTTGGTAGGAAACAGGAAGGAGACGGTGGTTTTTCATGTTAAAGTTCAACATTTTGTTACAGTCACTCTACAGTAAAGTCACCTGACTTCCACCTTTGCTCCCGACACTCATAATTCCTATGGCCGCTCAATCACTTTGTCAGTTGAATGTAAACATTAGAAAAAAAATGTAAACAAATTTTCTGAAAAGATTGAAGCAGGGTTTTTTTTCTTGGGAGGTATGTCTTGCAGTGAAACAGCTGAAGTTGAAAACTGATAAATCCTATGTGTTATCTTGAAATATGTGGCAAAACGCATGAGTATTATTTGAACTCTCAGGTGAACAAAAGGACTTTAAACATAACAAAGAGAGAGTCTGCTTCTCTCTCCAGGTGTCTGCATTGTTTGTGGAGTAGCCAGGTTTTTTTTTTAGTTTGCTTCTCCCAGACACACCTTTTGTGTGACGCACTGAGGAAAGAATTCAGATCTGGAAATGTTTCTTAACGCTGAATTTTAGGAATTCAGAGGTCGTGCTACTTATAATTCCAAATCTCTCAGTGTCCCGAAACCACGCTCTGCTAGTAATGTTGGAATGTGTGAAATATTCCATTCGACACTAAATGAGCTGGGTCATCCAGGAAACATTAAAGGCCAGAGTGGGAATATAAAAACAGTAAAGTATAAACATCTGAATGAACCAACCTTGTTCTTCAGCCCCCTACCACACCATGGACACCCCCCACCCTCCTCCTTCTCCTCCTCGCTGCCTGCTCATTATCCCTGTCACACGGGACCAGGGCCCACTTGGCACAGCCTTGTGGACTTAATTGAATTAGACATACCCGCTTGTTTAGGCATTGTATGGTGGCATGAGAATTTCCCTGCTATATCCACAAAGGCAGAAGAAAAGAGAGGCACTGGCAACACTTATCCGTAGATCTGAGGGTTGGAGATTCTCAGCGATGGAAGGGCCGCCGCGAAACGAAAGTCTCCCATCGTGCCCACCGCTCAGTGCCAAGTGCAGTGGGGCTCGCCCAGGGGCCAGGTCACGTCACTTAACCCCAAGGCGTTCGAGGGTGAAGCCAGAGGTGTGTTTTATATTTTTATTTTGGGTATATATTTCTGGGAACGATTAAGTTATTGATGATTGAATAATAAATAATGAAAAATGTATTTCACGCCAGTCAGTTACACTCTGAGATTGGTCTCAGACTGTTGGAGCCCACTGCTGATGGTTTGGGATGATCCACTGGGGTGCTTTATATTAGTCTGAGTAGATTTAAGGGTGAATGTTTTCTCAAAATTGGAAAAGTTAAAAGATCCTAATATTTGTTTCTCAGTGTCGGGGGAAAAAAATATGTCCCGACAGTTAAAATGTTTAATCTTCAGCGAGGTCAGGTCGCCCTTTGCTCTGGATCTGCTGACATAGTCTTAGATACCAAGGAGCCATTCGGTCTGTTTAACGACGACATTATTCTGAGGCCTAAATACACCCACAGAGACCGAGATAGGGAAAAATCATGGGATTGCACCACGAACCAAACAAATTAAGGTAAATTGGAGATGAGGGAAACTATCTCAGGGTATAGAGTTTCATTGATTTGGGCTCTGGGTTTATGTCAGTGTGACTTTTCATTAACTTTAAAGTTGCTTTTTTACCCCATTTTTGTTCTTTAAAACATTGCATTTACTGTTTGTGTTTAAGTTAAGACTGTTTGTATCTACCATCTGTTAGGTGCTAAAAGGCGTCTTCCAAAGCCATTGGATGCAGCTCTTCTCAACTCACTGTGCCGGATTAATCCTCTAACCTCTACCTTTTCTTGGCTTTAAAGTCAAGAGTCACTCTGCGATTAGAGATTTTTTCTCTCTCTCTCTCTTTCTTTTTAGATTTAAAATGGAAAGAAACCTCCTCTAATGTGATTGCCCTTTTCCATTTACCCAAACGGGGTCTAAATGGAGGCGCTACAAGGGGATGCCGACGCTGTCACTACATAACGTCACCTCCCTAACCCCAGGGGTCAGTGCCAGATTGACACCATAACCCACAGACCTGATCCTCCTTCAGCCTCTTTAGAGGTGCAACCGGCCAGCAGTAATGTGGTCCGCACTTTATTCATTTGGAGATCAGCCAAGCTGAAAAGATAAGCTCTGAATAATTGGAGCCCACAGACCACGGAGAATCTGATGGGATCTTGGAGTCTTTAACTTTTTCTCCCTCTCTTTATACCCTCTTCTAGCTGGAGGACACCCCTTGTTAGAGCCGGGCAGCCAGATGGGCGAGAGAGGAGTGGGGTGATCTGTGGTGCAAGAGAGGGATGACACTGGCTGTAGGGACCTGTCACTCACGTGCAGGGGGAGTGAATGTGGAGCTTAATGAATCCTCCACAGCCACCAGTGGACAAGACGCAGCTCTGTGTGGACACCAGACGGCCAGACAGAACACCGTCCTGCCTCCTTTTCACTCGTTCTTTTTGGCCTCTTTCATTCGGGCAAAGTCTGAGAGACAGTATTTTGTGTAGTTTCCAGGCAGTACATTTCATTTTCATGGGATTTGACAGCTGTTTGGCTTTGATTTTGAAAGGAAAACATTTCAATCTAAAAAAATCACGGAAAACTTTTTTTAAATTAAAATGTGTCCATTTGAAAAGAAAAAGAAGAGAATCATTTTCACTCAGTGTGGCCCTGAGAGGCATACAACGGTTTATGACAAACTGTGCCGTGTAAATATCCCCTAGAGACACAACATAACTCGTTAATAGAGCAGTCAGCTCTCTCTGGGAGGTGGGACACTGGAAACAATAACACATGAAAATGAGGCGGTTTGCTACTGTGCCTGCTGTAGTTAATCATCCCGCTGTCAAATTAGCATTCCCCCTGCCCTGCATGGAAGACAACACGGCACATAGACAGGGCATTGTTAGCTGCACTTTGCAACAAAGGGCTGGCGATGGGGAGGCTGGCGATATACTGGTAATGTCAGGTCTCAGGTCAGCTTGGTCCCGAGCCACTGGCAGCCCACGCTGCGCTCTGCCTGTCCAGTGTTGTCATAACCGAGCAGTTCTACTGTATGAGGCCGGAGGAAGGACAAGAGCGACTGCGGCCTCCTGAAGACAGACAGATCAACGGGAGCGCATATTCATTTCTCGTTAACATCAGCGGTAGTTGGGGTTTTGTTCCTCTTTTTTTTCCCCCCTTCTCTTTCTTTCACTTGTTCTGACATGGACCCACTAGGAGTAACAAAACAAGAACAACAGGAATGACTGGGCTGGGAAAGATACTTCCAAAATGACAGTCAGTTGCAGGTTACACATTAGCTCCTTGAATCTGTGAATTTATCCATGAATCATCAGTAGATTAATTACAAAAGCTATGACAGTAAAAGATAATGAAATTAAATAATCTCATGTTGTTTCCTTGCAATGCTGACACTGCAACCTTTTTAGTACTTCATTAATCGTAAAAAAAATAGGTAATTATTACACATAATTACTGTTATTAGAATTTTTGTTTGTGTCATTTTGCTTTACTCTATGTGTTACGACATACAGGAATCCACCAAGTAAATGAGGTAGTCGGACTCCGCGAGTCGACAAGCTGTGTAGCAGTCGGTAGCAGTGTTTGTTCTGGAGTCTTATCCTCTAGCCATTTTCCCCCTTTGTTGGCCTTTATACTTTGACAGGGGCCAGGCATTGTGAAAAATAATCATCCTGATTATTACAATAACATCAGACGCCGCACGTGACCTCGAACCAGGCCGCATGGCATGACAGGCCCGGCCAAATCTCCAGCCATCAAGTCAAGCAAAATATTTTCTCTGTCCAATCATGAGGGCACATTGCTTCCTGTCCTGGACACAGTGTCACCTAGCGGCTCCTTGTTTTCCATCAACCTTGTTTCCTGTGTTACAGGGCATTTTTTTATGGAGCAAAGAAATAACACATTCTCACATGAAGCGCTCACTCGTGTCACGTTAACTGCTGCTGTTAATCTGCAGCCACAGCAAAGCCATTTAGATCAAAAGAGATCAGGGTTTACTGCTGGTTAATCACTACAACATCAGTACAATTTACACACTTGTTAATAATATAATTTGGTATAAGAATGGGATGTATTGCTTCATTGCTCAATTATAAAGAAGTAAATGACAAATCACAAATACAGTACTGGTCTGACAATTTGATTATTATGTGTGAATGGATTTTTTTGACAATCATCAATAGATTCAATTATGTTCTTGTAGTCTCCTCTTTAACATTTGATGTGGGTTTTTTTAAGTGTCCTGTATCTGCTTTAGCCATCTGAGTTGGAGTGTGTAATGAATCAACTGTATGCAGCTGAAGTAGTCGGATATTATAAATCAATGACGATTTGTAATTCTCTTCATTTAAACAAAGGACAAACGAATAAAAACCCATTAAGATGACATGTGAATTGGCAAACAAACTGTTTAATTTGTGTCTGCTGTGTGAAGGGGGCTTTCCGTCCGTGGGCCCGGGGGCAGCCCAAATTTACATCTGATTGGAGTTTAATGGCCCATGGCCGCTTTTACTGCACAGTCTCTATGGCGACCAAGCTTTTCTCAAGATTTTCAACAGACTGAAATGTCCTTTTTTTGTCCGCTTGAAATGTGTCATGCGAGCCAAATGGGGCTGGGGCGTGTATGTATCAATTTGTTTCTGTTGCGGTGCCCACACTAGCCCGGCAATGAATATATGGGCCATTGAATCCCGACACACAATGGCCACAGCTGATGCGGTTGCCACAGAGACACGCCCACACAAAGGGTCGGAATGATGACATATGGTCCAAACCTGCCCAGTCCGTGGACCCCCAATAGGCTGACTGCATTGATGGACAAAACCCCACGTTAGCCATTTATCCGTGCCTACTCATTTCATGGTAAGATAAACTTTTTATAAAGTTTCCACAGCCCGTGCACAAGAAGTAAACGGCTGGTGAAAAAGCGAGCATGTAAAGTGGGGGGAATGCATCATTAAGTGATTAACAAAGGCTCCTTTACCACCTGCTTCTACATTAATACGGGTATTAAAGGCCCCTCTTGTTGTTTAAGGTGAAAGGGAAGAGACGGAGGCAAAAAGCATTAACTTAAGAGACATAATGGAAAGAAGCATATGTTGGTAGTTTAACATCTACTGAGCCAGAATATTTCATACATATGAGACATTTTATTCCTGTCGCTGCTCGATACATTTAGCTTGATTTAGGTTTAATGGGTTAAATTAGAGTTAGTATCTGTTAAAAAAAACATTTTAACATGTTTCTGGTGCTTATGTATCATATTCAAACATTACAAAATCATATTCATTTAAGAATATAAACATGCTATAACACGTTTATTTAAGTTATTCTTTCTTTGGGGTTTTTTGGGTGTGTTTTCCTGCCAAATTAGTGCTATCAGTTACGATCTATTGAGATTCTATTATAAAAGATTATCACCACAGACTTGCCAATTGTTTGAGGGGAAAAGGCGTGTGCGTTGACGAGGCCTTATTCCATTAAGAAATATAAGCAGTGTGAACAAGGAATTTAAGAATTGACCTTTTTCATTACTCACCACTAAAGTATGTGACCCTGTCATCAAGCTCTGTATGTTGGGAGGGCTGTTGAAATGGGGGCAACAATTCACTTCAGAAAGTGCAGAATCTAAAAATAAAGTCAAGATATAACAACAAAGCAAGTAGGTTACATATCAGTGCTTAAATGATTACTAGATTACTAGATTTGACTGTCAACAAAAACTGTACCTCCATTACCAATTAAATAATTTAGATCAATTAATTACTACACTGTAGAGTTTCTTTCATTTGAATCAATATTTTTAGCAGCCATGTTGGCTGCCAGGCTCTAGAGATGGCAATGTTTAATCACTCACCTCTTTGTTCCACACTGTCCCCAGAGGAGGTTGGAGAGTTTCTGAATCTTTTAGCACCAATGGCAAGTCAAATTTTTCATTAAAGTGGCATAAGATTTTGTACAAACATGCATGGCCCCAGATGATTACTCCTACTAACACTGCATGTTAAAGCACTGTGTGCAGCTCTAAATGTCTTCCAGGCGAGACTGTCTGAAAACGTGTGACGTTATCACCATATAAACAAATATGTCCAGTTAGAATAGATAAACATGTTTGATTTCTGATGGAACAACATGTCTTACAACTACATTTGCAGGTACATTACTCAACCGTTATCTTGTTATACTGGCCAATCACGGTGAATTAGCAGAAAATCCTCCCGAGTAAATTGGTTCCTGTGGGTTGCAAATGTCCTACCACACACACACACACACACACACACACACACACACACACTGCAGAGGATAGGTCAAGCCAAAATGTCACTTGATGTCAGCTAAGGTGACGGGGTTTGAGTGGGACCCGGAAGGACATCTCGCGCGGTTTGATTTGGAGGTGACAGGTCCATCTGGATGTGACCTGTCTATTCCCTGATTTCACCTCGGCCATCCGCCCGGCTGTCCCCTGCATGGACGCCTCCATTGACCAGTGTCAAATAGGGGGACCTGGAGGAGAACATTATCCTGGGAGGTCAGAGACCCCCAGGTGACCCGGTGAAGCCCCCTTGAAACACTCCAGCGAACAAGCAGTGTCCACAGCAGACCTGTTTTCAACTGACCCTACAGTCCAATCAGGAGCTGTCAAACCGGAAACAGAGGGTAAATGCACCACGAAATTTCAAATGAAATACAGACTGAGCATTCGTCTCAATCAACAAAGCTCTAAATAGCTTCCATCTTCCTTTAGCAGAGCATTGCTCCTGATTATCTTTTGATTTTACAAGGATATGATTGGGCATAAAAAACTCTGCACAGCTCCCAACACACGTACAAACAATACTTTCTGTGATCATATGAGCAGACACACAGATTCCCACACATGTGCAAGAGTGCACAGACCTCACCCAAAGACCCCACACAGCACAGCATTATGCAGAGCTGCCTTGAATTCACACAGAGATCTAAAAATACCCGCAAGGGCGGAAATCCCCACATTCCCCAGCAATGGATGTGCACTACAAAGACATCCCAACAATAAGCCTCTCCCGAATCGGAATCATCCCAGACAATAAAGGAAGACTGAGGCATCAGAGAGTTGTTTTTCCCGGACAGGGTGTTGTGTCTAGGAGTGGAAACCTCTGACCACTGCCGCTGACTCATGGCAACTGGCCACCTGGGAAGGAATGGGCTGCGCCGTCGGATGGACAGTCGTGGCAACAAACCTGCAGACTACAAACCTACAGATCGGCAAAGGATGGTAAAGGCATCGAAGGGGCGGGGGCAATGGGTGGTAGCTTCTAGCTCCGAAACAAAATGATGAAAGGTCACACCTTTTGTCAAGCTACAGCTTACTGTAATAAACAGAAACCAGCTCATGACAAGCTATTCAGTAGGTGGTAAATTCATCAATCAGCGTCTCCAGATTCTTTCCAAGAATCTATCTATTGTGTTATTTAAACATTATTGCAACAAAGGGCCTAAGGCAGAGTGAATGTTATGCGAAGCTGATAACCTTAATGTGCTACTAAAGCTTTCCTCAGATGGGGCTGTGAATGTGACTTAACTTCATCCATCTGAATGATTGGTTAATGCAAATACGAGCATATAGTCATAGAATCACACATATGGCTGAAAAATATCTGTAAAAAAAATGTCACTCCAACTGAAGGAACCGAACATTCACAGTAACATGTTAAGTGCTCTGATTTGAGTATATTTGTATATTGTAATGTACACTATCACACTTAATACACTATCAATATATTTGCCACTTGCTAAGTACATACATCAACAGCATGAACGTAAAGGATGTCTACAGAAAAAATAAGCTGGTTGCAGTTTTGTCTCCTACGTGTTAATGTTAAACTTCATGCATCAACGACTGACAGTGGCTTCTGAAGAGTGACCCAACAGAAGAGTGGCAGGTTAATCAGACTGACTCAACTGTGCCCTGTGACTCTATGAAGCTTAGCATTGGACTAATGTCAGAGGGTGGAAGCTGCAGATCTGATCTCTCTCTTTCTCTCTCTCTCTCACTCTCTCTCTCTCTCATCATCATCCTCATCCTCATGCTTATCATCATCATCAGTGTGTGGGAACCGCAGGGCTCAGGACTCAGATATTCTCAACAGAAGAGAGATTCCTCATTTAGACAATGGGGTTTAATGACTCGCAAGACTTTTATTTGCTGACAGCTTGATGGGCACTGGCATTGTTAAACCGAAAGGATGAAGTTAATAATACAAGCTGTTAATTTGCAGTTAGCTTTGTCAGGGGAATTTTGGTTGTCGTAGGCTTGTCCAGGGAAAAAAACAAATAGTAATCAAAAAAATTGAATCTTGTTTATATCATTTTAGACAAACAATGTACATGTTGCTATACAATTTTAAGCTTATGCTTGTGAGTGAATTTGTTTTCCTTCTAATGTAAATGTTTTCCAACTTCGTCAGGAAAACAGTGCAACTTTTTTCATTCTTACCACGTTTTATAGGATTTACTTTACGCCGTTATGATAATCAGTATAAGACAGCTCCTGCGATCAAGTCCTGGCTGTACTCTCCCCACTTGTGAATGTGACACTCATGACTGAATGACGAACAAATAAGGCAATACCTTCGACTTGATTGGCAGCTTAACAAAGGCAGTGCGTCAGAGTGATTTGTCAATGGGTAAGCATCAGCACAAAGAGCTATTGATTGGCAGCAGAGAAAGGGGCAGCGGACAATGAGTGCGGCTGTGGGATCTCGCCAAAGTGATCAATACTGGAGTTCTGCATGGGGGAACCATCCCACTCTGTGTTTATACAGTCAGACACAGAGCAAAGATCAGCTATTGTACAGCCGGACCGGGCGCTGTCAGTCAGCGCAGGACGGCACTGCAGGGGGTGACCTGGCATCTTCCTCTCTCTCTCTCACTCACACACACACACACACGCGCGCGCGTAAACTCAAACACTCCCATCAGCCGCAGACTATTGCCAGATTATACAGTTGTCAGAGTCGACTGCTGCACCAACATCTGTCTTTTTATCACTCAAAAGAAATGATTCATTTCTCAGAAGTAATGATTCATCAACTATGTGGTTGATTCTGTAATTGCAAGAATTACTTTAAAAGGTCAGCTTACCCAGAATTACAAAAAATGAAAACCAAAGTGAGACCTGTCCAGATCTTTATTTGACTAGATTTTGAGATGCAGGGGCCTGAAACATGTTCCTCAATGAAGGTAGAAGTGATTGTGTTCTTATTCTTGTTGTTGCTTAAAACCTGAACTTTTCCTAATAGCCCCCCTAGTAAACTTTCTGGAAAATGTCCGAGTGAGCCCGTGTGAGAATATAGCAGGCGAGTGGGCGCTCTATACCCAGTCGCTCGCCTGAATGTTCCGGAAATGTTCCTGCTGTCGTGAACGCGTCTGACTCGGACAATCTCCCGCTGCATTCGTCATATGTGAATCGCAAAAAACTCCGTAAAACTCACCAAGAAGAAAGTTCATGCACCCAGAACATGGTCTGAACTAAAGTGGGACAAATGGTTGTTTGTGGTATCAATTCCACTGAAGCGAATATCAGTTGTCAAAACAATACAGCATCATATGACCTCAGATATTCATCCGCCCACCCCTATAGTAATATCTGTGAAGACTTTCAACTTCACTTCACGGTCTGTTGCTACAAAACGACTTTCATTGTACTGAGGTGGAGGCAGAAAGCTCAGGGACAATTGTGTCGTGTTGGCATGACTAGATACCACCGGGGGTAAATATGAAAATAGGTTTTCATCTTTTTGTCATTTGGGTGAACTAACCACTTAACTTATTTTGGCAAAGTCAGTTGTGTCTGGATGTGCAGCATTGTTCTTGATAAAGCACCCTGAATAAAGCAGGAGACCCGGGGAGACGGGGAGCGAGAGTGTGAGTGAGAAACCCACAGCCAGACATTCACAGAGGGAGGGGATTCCGTCATGAATGGGCTAAGACTGAGAAAAACACACCAGACAGTGCCCCACGTATGTGTTTGCCCGTGCTAATCTTATCATGGGCCCGTGTATTCATCAAGAGGCCCAGTCTCTTCAGCTCTCGAGAGGAGAGCACGGCAGGAGATGAGTGGTCGTACGGGACGGGTGATCCATCCCCGAGCGATCACCACCGGCAGACAGGGAGACACAAGCAGAGCCACACGGCGGCCGCGGCGGCACTGTTTACTTTCTGTCAGCTCATTGTTGAGCACCACTAAAAAGCTGTTTGTTATATCAGCGGAGATAAGAGCGTGATGGCGGAAGACGGATGGGAGCGAGGGGAGTGTTGATGGAGCATGTGTTTCAAAATGTTGTGCTTTGTCCGCCGAAATATTTAAACTTAGCACATCATTTCTCAACGATATTTTTCCTTGATTCGGACATGATAGCGGATAAGAAGCGCCATCCACTCGTGCAGAGTCCACAACAGCTGTGCTCGACCTGTCTACTGCTAATATCAAATTGTTTCCATATCAATACCAGTAGCTGCGTTTCCACCTCAGGCACTTTGCCCAGGAACAAAGGAACCTTTGCAGGGACTCCCGTTTCCACCACAGACACCAGGGTCTGAATTAAGTTCTGGGGAAATCTTTTACGCCTAAAAAAAAGTCCCTGCTCGGGGGGTGGTACCACAAAATACCTTTGGGGTAGGGTTTGCAGCACTGAAGGTGCCAGATTGGCTGAGTGCTGCTGCTTTTTTATTTCAGCCGGCCAATCTCCACAATGGTCTGTAAAATAATTTCAGGTCTTTGAATATGCTACTTGAGTGCTGTCCCTTTTCCAGTGCAGAGCAGCACGATTTGAATCTCCTCCTCCTTAACTGTTGTTGCAGTGTTGCTCGGTTTACATCGCATCGCATCGTTGTTGTTGTTGTATAATCTTTTGTGTTACTACCGCCGGGTGAACTAAAGTGGAACAGCAGTCAGTTGTTCATATGTCAGCTGGCTAATTTGCCATATCTCCCCTGGTCTTCAGACCAAAGTGGAAATGCAGGCGACCAACGATGTGCAGGAACCTTTGAATTCCTCGAGAAAAGTTCCTGGGAACTTTTGGTGGAAACGCGGCTACCAGGTTTCGCTAACACCTGTTGCATGTTTAAAGCCGAGAGGCTTGATGCCCCGGGTTTAGAGATGGCCAGCGCCAACTTGGTTTTCTGAAACCAGAAATAAGCATATTTGGAGGAGCGGGGGTGGAGTCTGACCTACACCTGTAACCATGCACCTACTAGACAGTACCAGCTGTCAATCACACCGTATCCACACTCCAATATATACGGTGCATTCTCGTCTATTTTACTCTAAATGAAACCGTCGTTTACTAAATGAACATCGTGCAGAATTGAAGAAGACTCAAACTAGTGAATGAGACCATAAACTCCTCAGAAAAATGATTACTGACGTTATTAATCAAGTGAGAAGTAGAGTCATGTTCTCATAGACTTCTATAGAAACTGATGTCCTTTTTGCAACTAGTTGATTCACCCTCTGCGGGTCATTCCAGAGAATACAGGTTCCGGGCACTTCCGCGTCAGCTTCACGTTCCGGACCCGATGACTGTGTCCATTTTTATATACATGCAGTCTATGATTTAAATTCCCCTGAAAAAATTTTTCATTATTTGTAGAATAATTATAGAATAGAATAGATTTTTTTCTCCATTTCTTAGTCTGTCAGTACAATGTATGATAAATGTATTGTAAATATAGAAAGACTCATGGAGCATCGTGGCAGCTTGTTTCACTTTTAAAAACTGAATTCTACGATTGTGAAGCCCCAACATGTTTATAGGTAGTAAGCTTCCTACAATATAGACATTTTATGATGGCATTGTCTCAAAATGATTTTAAGAAATGCAAAAGATAGCTTCTTGGACTGTGCAGTCACCATTTCGTATTTTAATGATGTTTGACTAATGCCTTCAGGGAGTTGGGTATTAAGAAACCATTTGTTGTGTATGTGCGTGTGTGTGTGTGTGTGTGTGTGTGTGCCTGTGCGTGTGTGTGTGTGAGCGTTTGCGTGTGCGTGTGCCTGTGCGTGTGTGTGTGTGTGTGTGTGTGTGTGTGTGTGTGTGTGTGCCTGTGCGTGTGTGTGTGTGTGTGTGTGTGTGTACCCAGCTGCATTCTCGGCTCCCCTTGCCCATTCTCTAAGCGCATTTGTTTGGAGTGAGACCATCCACTTATTGACACTCGTCTCTGCTGCCTCTTGCATGACAATCCAAGCAATAAAACCACGAGTGGAGCACACACTGTTCAACAGTTACCATAAGAAAACAAGAGCAAAGAGGATGAGTGTTTACCTTCCCAGGGCATGAACAGAGGAGAAGTGGGAAGAGGAAAGAAAAAGGAAGAAAAAGACAAGGGCTCATCTCATAACTCCAGCTCCCTACCACACGCAGTGCAAAGATACACTGACACATACACTCATCACCTACACTGCATTTTTAGTGTCGGCTTGTTTTGTCTTTTAACCATCACAAGCTATGATAAATTAAGGGGGAAAAATGAATATACTGACATGATAAGGGAAATAAGAACTCAACGTTTGAAAAAAGGGGATTGCACCTTTTTCCAATCCTGGTCCCATCTGCATTAAGGATTTGCCCCAATGTCCACAGACAGAGACGCACACAAAGGACAGCCCATATGACAGACACCAGGACATCCTGTTTAGTGGACAATGCCCCTCTCTCTACAGTGCTAAAGTGATAATTCTCTTGCAACAGTTTGGCTGTCACCACCTATAGCTTAGCCAGGGTCCAGCGAGGACCACCGGCCTCAGCACAGTGGGATTCCTGGTCAGGAAAGAAAGCCTTTCCACACCTCCCAGAGTAGAATACCCTTCTGTCAAACATGCTCGCATGTATTTCATTTTCTAAATATAACACGGGCACGACGAGTTTCCTTCAGCTTGAACCTAATGTGACAGGAAAAATGTTGAGGATGCCAACTTCGCATTTTTTTGTAACTTAAAAAGACAGAGAGCGACTCAAAGGAAATAAGAGCCACGGTGAAAATGAAATGGTGGGTTCTGTTGCACAGTGAGGAAGTCTCATTTGACATGACTTTGACCTTGATGTACGATAACAAAAACGTTGCATTCATTGCTTAACAGCAGCAAAGCAGGGAGGACCAACTGGAATAGACAATGTTTAGACAGCAGAGATTACAACTGAAAAGTTTGAAAGACGATATCAGAAGGGAGCGTGAGCAGATATCACGGAGGAGGAAGAAACCAACATGTAACAAACACTGTCAGATCAGAGGGAGCGATGAGGAAACCTTCATCAAATGAATACATTAATCAAAGATAAATGCACGTTTCCTCCAATGCTTTTCACCATTTGAGGTTTGACTTACCGGTTTAATAATGTAACTTAACTGGAAAGGTAGCACCAGCAAGTGTTTATCATAATGAACCCGACTCCTGATATTTGCATAACGGTATTTATGCAAATAAGGCTTTAAGCAGACAAAAATAGTAGGATATATAGCAAGATTTTGTATACCTTTGTTGCGCATGTCTATTGTTTGCTCATGTTGGTCACAAATGACAAAAGTAAAAGGCTAATTGTGCTGGTAACAAACAGAGTGTGTGTGTGTGTGTGTGTGTGTGTGTGTGTGTGTGTGTATAATTATATCTCAGTAAGTGTTCATTGGATCACACATGGGAACAAGAGAGAGACAAGAGTGCTGCAACCACTGATGTTTTAACCCTTTTCTCTTTCTGTGACTTTATGAAAATTCATATAAGGAGTCACAAATCAACTTAAGTAAATTAAACACCTAAATTACTCTTAGGTCTGTCAGCTCCACGGCTCACAGCTCACATGGCCCCACGACTGGAGCAGCTAAAGGGAAGTGAGCCTTCATTAATATTATTAATTACACTCGTGATGTGCCTGCTGTGACTCAAAGAAGGTAAACACAGGCTTGAAAACCGATCATCTTAATATGCGTCTTCACTTAAAGGAGATATTCAGTGATATTCCGACAATGACGGCAGTGAAACATATTCTGTTTACTTTAACTTGCAGGATCCATTAGGGAAATAGGTCAAAGTCTCTTTCTCACACTGCCACGCAACCACTCAGTGTGAATGTGTTTACTTAAATACACACACACACACACACACACGCACGCACACGCGCGCGCACACACACACACACACACACACATACACACATGAACACATACACAAAGATTACAAGGAGAGGAAGAGGAGGAAATAAACTTACAAAAAATAACCCACAGTGGCATCTTGAAGGCGTATGAGTCAGATCGGTGCTCAAGTGTCAAATTGGGGACGAGTCTGGGCATGTGGTGACACAGGATGAGTCACACGTGCAGACACACATGCACACACACACAACCTAAACACATGAACACAAACACGCACTTGAATGCAGTCCTGCAGAGACGTTGAGTTAACAATACTACATAATTGATTTTTTGACCTTTGTCAGGGCTACTTATTGAGTTGCTATGATTTAAGGGTGGTTTGTAATCTCTGCTTCCCACTGGTAAATTGTTTTAATTCTCTTTTCACTTGGGGGGGGGGGGGGGGTCACACCGTCTTCATCTCTCTAAGCTGTTTCATTTTCACATGTCCTATATTTACACACTATTAGTTATGTATTTACCTCTGAGATTAGTGCTGCTGACCTCTGAACCATAGCTAAAATAGAGCAACAGCTGCCAAAGCTGCAGGGGAAGGACGGTGATGATCCTTCGGTAGATAAAATATAAATATAATGTGTCCTAATTTAAGGGAAAGGCTACTTCAAGGCCACCTAGGAGTCTGCAGGACGACCCCTAGCCCCGCCAAGAGGACCTTTTACTCTCCCTTGTGGAATCTGCACCAGTTGCAAGGGCCGTAAGGCACAGGCCTCGGGCGTTGAAACTGGAGAAGCTGCTGAAGAGCCAAACCTGGCCTCAGAAATATGTTCTGTAGACGAGCGATGAGGATCATCGGAGCCCACGCGGCACCCAGACCCTGTGATATTTGATCGGGCTTGACGCATCCCATTGCGTCTGCCCACCCTGCCTCACCTCTGTCTGCACACACCCAACACTTCACACCCAGTCCCGGAGATAAGTGGTCCCTTGCTATAAATACCAACACAGGAGGGATGTTTGGAGGGATTCGGGGTGGGAGGACGGTGGCAAGTATGGCTATCATATAAATATTGAACACCTGTTAATGAGGTGTCAGGGAATCCAATTTGAGGTGACATTTTAAAAAAAATCATAATCTGGCAATTTAATCTCCAGTGTTGCTGCTTGTATCATTTGCCCCAAAGCCCTTCAAAACAAACAGCTTCAGATGTGTCACTGATGGATCACACACTTTAGGAAACTGTGTTGTACTTTCCCGACTTTCAACACCTTATTTTTTATCATGTTCCCTCCCATTTCTGTCTGTCTCCTTGTCTTTAACCGCCTCTCCCTATCACCCTCTCTCATTCTCAAGGAAACAGGTGCAAGTAGGAGTGTCCAGTACACACTCACACACACACACACACCCAGACACACTCATGCCTGATTCTCCCGCCCCGCCTCTCCCCTTTACCAGAACCTGTGGCCAAAGCATGCAGAACATTTCCTTCTGTCCTCGGAGCTGCAGCGTCTTCAATTTGAGGAGCAAATATAGACACATGGAAGTCAGGGTATCTCTCAAACCATCCACCACCAGGGGAAACATTCAGAAAACAACTGTCAGGACTCCAAGCAAGAAGATTTGTCCTCGAGTTTATCTGCTTAAGAATAATCATTAAGTAATCAAGCACTTAGATACGTGTTGTGTGTATAGTGTGTGCTCTTTTGTCAAACTGGGAGTTATTTTCATTTTATTTGTTTCAATTATTTGAGTGAAAATAGTTTGAATCATTGTGATAATTTGTGCCTGTTAGTCTAAAAGCCATAAAGACCAAACCTATAAAACATTTAAAACACAAAAATGTAAAACAATATGTCAAGTTATATGTTTTTTGTTCACATTTATTAACGTGAGGCATTTTTTTCGATGTCCCTATCAGTGCGTAAAATGGGTGAGGTGGAGAGAGTGTGTGATCTTTGGACTGTTGCAGTCCTGCATCAAAGGATGAGACACTCACCGTACCTGCTTGTGGGAGAAATTGCATACAAAAAGAACTAAGTGCCGGCTAAAAAAGACCCAATGCAACAAAAGCAGCTGTGAATTTGGAGGGAGAATCCGTGGTAAAGGTTTGGCGGCAACGCTGTGCGCGCGCTCCCCCATTCAGTCGCTAATGAGAATGATAATTTGTGGCTCCTGGGATGACCCCGACCCCCGTCCACAGCCACTGCTCCCAGGGGACACGACGGCCCTGTGTGTCGGAATCCTTTATATCGTTCAGCACAGAGGGACCCCCGCCCGTTTCGTTCCGTACACTTTGTTGATAACCCAAATTTCCTCAATAGTGCATATCCTGCGATATTGGACCTGCAGCCCGCCGAGCGGAGCAGCATCCACATCTGGATACGCAACTTGTCTTCAATGTTCAGCTCAACATAATTGGTGTTATGCATCACAAAACAAGCAGAGCGGAGAGCAGAGCAGAGGGAACTTTATTCTCTCGCTTTCAAACAGCCTTTTATTTTTCCATATTAAAAATAGGATGAACTCAGTCAACTTCTCTTGGGTGTGTGCACTGCTGGATCCCAGTCCCGCCACGATCCCTCATGTTCTCCAGGCTCTGCCTCCGTAGGCGGTCGGTGTGTGTGTGTGTGTGTGTGTGTGCGTGTGTTTGCCTCCTTACCTCCGCAGAGTGGCAGCACGACCTGGCCAGTCAGCGGGGATTTACTGACTGGCACCGGGCCAGGCCACAGGCAAACTAGTTCGCTCGGTTCTCACGACCTCGGCTCCACAAAGGCACCTCCTGAACTATTAACTCAGACACTTGGACAGTATAGAGCCACCACAGAACCCACACGCGGTGTCGTTTGCCTCCTTGCAGCAGGAAGCTGCCTT
This sequence comes from Scophthalmus maximus, assembly GCF_022379125.1. Taxonomy (NCBI): domain Eukaryota; kingdom Metazoa; phylum Chordata; class Actinopteri; order Pleuronectiformes; family Scophthalmidae; genus Scophthalmus; species Scophthalmus maximus. Next base: position 14,205,517 of record NC_061517.1, read on the forward strand.
AACGTCAGTGAGTGGGGTTTTTTTTTTTAGTGTGCCATTTACCTACGGTGTCATCTGTAGGGCACCGGCACCCAGCAAGGCCCGAAAGTGAGAATGCGACTACACGAATTACTAGTCCAACTGTTTTACGAGTTATCAGTGCAAACACACGCAAGGCAAGACAAGTGGGCCAAGTTACAGTAAAGCGTTTCATTAAGAATGTTTTTGGCACTTAGTTTGTCCAAAGAGAGAAAAAAAACACTCTAGGCCATTTTCATCAATATTACAAACTGAATATTTGAATTTAATTTAAACTCTCAGATTGTTTACATTGAATGTACTCGTGGGTCGGGGCCAAGGAACACTTCGAAAATTCCCCCGCTCACTTTTGGCCTGTGCCAGCCGCGCGCACCCACGACGCGCCGAGGGAGTATTAAATGTTGAGGGGTGTTGACCGGCGGTCACCAGGCTGTAACCTAATCCAGAGGGAAGGGGCCCACCGACTGCAAGTGGCTGACACATGGCTAGCGCCACGCCGCCCGACACACAGACACCGCCTGCACTCCCGAACCCCACTCACCGGAGGAAGATAAGTTTACACCAAGGGATAAACACACACGCACACAGGGAGAGAGAGAGAGAGAGAGAGAGAGAGAGAGCTGGGGGCGGGGGTCTTAATACACAGAGAAGTGGGTGAAGCTATGATGGAAAAGGCACCTGACCAGATGTAGGTCAGAGATTGTACTGTATATTATAAATAAAACAACTCTGTTCAATGATCGTGTCAGGGTGTGTGTGTGTGTGTGTGTGTGTGTGTGTGTGTGCGTGTCACATTCAGGCTACAAAAGTTCTACTTGTTGGTGTTTTTGTTCATCTGCCCTGACTTCCGTCAGGTTTCCCCGCCACCAAACCAAGTTCCCTCGTTTTCTCCTTTATGGAGGTGTAGGCCCACTGGGAGTGGAATCGAACAATTGACACACAAAAGGAAGCGAGGATCCTTCCATATTCCCCTTTCACTGAGGCAATCTGTTAGTGACATTAACCCCTGAGCGCATTTCCCAGGCTCATGAATAGGGTTTAAGACTTCTCAAAGCTCCCGCTGCATGCAGGATGAGACTCCTTTCAAACTTTTAATTACCTTTATAGCAATAGAAAAATACACCCCTATTGTTCCCCGAACTACTCTCCCGTGAGCCAGATGCAAGAGCTCCCGCCAAATTGGTGACAAGGTGCATGGCCACTTAAAATTTACTAGATTAACTGATATTGATGTTCATATGAGGAACACAATAAATAAATTTAGGTTTCGTTTTTGGCTTTCAGCACATCTGCATTAGGTCTGTTTAAAAGTGACATTCTCTGAATTATGATGAATAAATCAATGGGAGTTTGACGCATGAAAAGTAACTTTTACGCACAGAATGACCCTTTATTCAAAAGGGCTAAATTGACATGATAGAAACAGGCTGTGGACAAGACGTTCATTTCTGAAGTCATTTATTAAAACAATGGGCCAAAGACCAACTTCGGGTTTTTTCTCTCCTTTTCAACACAAAACAGAAAAGAATATAAAACACAGCTTTGGTATAACAATCCATAACAACTCTGTACAAAACTAAACCTTTTCATAAAAAGTACTTCATAACAAAAAAATCTCCTATAACTCTTCTTCATGTACAGCATTTTATCACCGACATCCAAATGTTGGACTCAGACAATAAATAAGAAAAAGTGCCCTGAAAGGCGACCCCTGTTCCATAAAACGAAACAATGAGAACTATTGGGGGGCATTAAGTGGTTAGAGTTAACATTCCTTAGCGGAAAAAGTCACAGGCTGAACCCCCCGCAACAGTTGTGTGTGTGCAGTCAAATGTCTGAACTGGGAAAAATAATGAAAACTGGATTTCATGCGAGTCTCTTTTCCCTTTGAGCTACCACGGCCGCCACACGGGCTCGCTGCTCTCGGAGCCGGTGCTGACCCCCACCGGGCTGACCGCGTGGGACCCCCCGGAGAAAGACGTCATCCCGTGAACCGGAGATGCCGCAGTCGGCGCCGAGCTGCCGTGCACCGGGCTGGCGTTCACCGCCACTGGCACTCCTGCGTTTGCGTAAAGGGGGATGACGGGGGCCGTGGCGGAGGCGAAGGCCGGGTTGGGGATCAAAAAGGCGAACTGTCCGTCGGAGGCGGGCACCAGCTGGAAGCCGCCGAAAACCTTGGGGGAGACGGCCTCCGCCGGACTGAGTTTAGAGCCCATGGGTGCGCCGCTGATGGGCAGGGTGGACGGCAGCTGCACGTGGAGGGGCTGCGCCAGATGCGCCTGCTGGGACGGGACCTGCTGCGGGTAGTTCATGGACATCATCTGGCCCATGCAGCTGGACAGGTGGCTGAGGAGCCGCGACCTCACCTCCGTGTTCACCCCCTCTGAGGTGGACAGGAAGCGGGTGACCTCGTTCATGCACTCGTTGAATCCCGCTCTGTATTTACCCAGGACGGTGGCGTCCGCTGAGAGCGCTGCTGGTGGAGAGAGAGAGAGAGAGAGAGAGAGAGAGATTGGGGATATTAGTGACGCACTGGTGACTTCTTGACTCCCTCCGCAGAACTTCGTATGATTCCCTGATATCAGTGCTGGTGGTTGAACAGACTTACCGCTCATCTGGACGCGCTGCAGGTTCCTCAAGTGTTTGACCGTCATCTCCAGGATGTCGGCTTTCTCCAACTTGGAGTGTCTGGAGCTCTGCGCGAGACAACACGACGGAGTTGAGCCTATATTCGAGGTTCCTTCAAAACTGATAATAATAATAATGTGCGAGAGAGGGACTCGTTGAAGGCGTCGACACTCGTCTTTACTTACATCTTTCTTAAGTGCGTCCAGGATGAGTGTCTTCAGCTGCCCGAGGCTTTCGTTAATTCTCGCTCTCCGGCGTTTTTCCATGATGGGTTTGGATGACTGCAAAGGAAATAAAACAATTCCACGTAAGTCGCTTGTTCACCTCATCACACACGTCAAACACGCAACTGTCCCGCGTGCAACTTGTTCACCAAATCCCCAACTCTGAGCTGTTCACGAGGCCCAACTTGTTTTCCTTTTTTTTTTTCTTTTTTTTTTTGTGATGTGAAAATGTAAAATTGAAATCCTTACTTTTCTATGCTCGCTTGCATTCTTCGGTTTGTCCGGAGTGTGTGATCCGTTCGCAGGGGCACCGGCGATGGGAGATGCCGTCTGCTTTTCCATAGTGTCAGCTGGCATCGTGGGATCGAACCAAGGGTGGAAAAGTGTAAAATTGTAAATCCCTTCTTTTCTTTTCACCGGAGCTCCGGAAAAAAAACCAAAACCTTCAGAAGTTGCTTCAGAAAGTCACTTTGATGGCCGTCGAGTCACTGTGCGTCTGTTATCGCTGAGCTGTCATCTGACCACGGCGTGCGTGCGTGCGTGCGCGGCGCGCGGGGCTGAGTCTCGGCTTCTGCCGCCGACACACGCCGCCGCGGTACTTATAGACGGCTCGCGTGCTCCCGGTTCGTGTGAAACCCTCTCTGCATTCTTTCCCACACTCGCCTCAGCCAATGGCGGCGCGGACTCACCCATTGGACGCGGGGCAGAGCGCTGATTGGACAACACCCCCGCGGGCCGTCAGTCACGCGCTGCTCAATCAGCCCTGCAGGGACAAACAACAAAGCGGAGCGAGCTGCAGCGGCCGGGCGGGGCTGCGAAGTGATAAGGCGGCGAGGGGGGTGGAGGGGGGGTTTCTAGATGTTTGTTTCCAACTTTGCTTCGAGCTCGTCAAAAATGTTACTCAGCCCGTTGTGTGTGTGTGTGTGTGTGTGTGTGTGTGTGTCTGTGTCTGTGTGTTTGTGAGTCTGCACCGACGAGAAGTCTTTTACAGTGCAGACAGTTACCTATATTGACGCCTTGGTTATTTGAGGAACTATAGAAATATTTATAGTAATGTATGTGTTTATCGAAATCAAATAAGATACATTTGAATAAACGATTACACCTTTTGGGGCTTCAAACAAAATGATACGTGCTTCTGACGAGAGCAATATTCTTGCAATTATTTTGGTGCAAAGTGTCTCTAATATATATATATATACATATAAATATGTGTGTGTGTGTGAGTATGTGTGTGTGTGTGTGTGTGTGTGTGTGTGAATTAGAGAGATTTGTTTTTGTCCAAACGTGTGTGCCCGCACTCCTCTGTGGTGATGTACCATGCTGTGACTAATAACAACAGTGTTTATGTTTATCTATTTGAGGCATAAACATTTTTCTTGGCCCACACGTGAAAACACACATTGCCTCCACGCATCTCTTCTATTTTAAGGCTCCTCTTGCGCCTCCGAGGAGAAGACATCTGTAATGGCACGCGAGGCGGTTTGCAGCAGCAGCAGCAGCCGGGCCAATGGCACGCGGCTGCTTTATGCAAATGAGCAGGGCGCCCTCTCGATTGGCTGCGTGAGCAGGTCCGTGTCAATCATCCCGGCGCGGGAGCGAGCCGCTCAGAGAGGAGGAGGGGGAGGGGGAGGGGGCTGGCACATCTGTCCGCGTGCCAGTCGCACACACTCTTCTCCGGTCTATGCGGCGCACGTGCCAAAACTTGGAGATTACAACTTGAGACCCAGAGTGCAGAACCTGGACATATTATATTCAAGTATAAAGTAGTAAAGTATAAAAACAATAGAATAGGATAGTATAGACACACTTTGCATCTAATTTTCCTAAGAAAAAAAAGGCAACTTGAAATCTTTTTCCCCCAGAAAAATCCTCATCAGTATCATCGTCATGTGTTATTCACGTGTTATAAAAAGACACGGGAGTGTAAAGATGCGTCAAAACACATAATTCCCCCAAACACGAGCCGTCGACACACCAGATTTGTGCTCTTGTGGGAGAACTCAGACTGGTTTGAAACGGACGCGTGACAGTGTTTGAAGGAGAAGAGCGCCACCTAGCGACTGATTGGCAAAACTTTAACCAAGTTACCACGGTGGCTATCCTGTAAATCAGAGCATGTACTAATGCACATGTAAGATTTTATGAATTTAAAAAGTGTAATGTAATGATGTAAATAGAAGTCCATACGTGCCTAATGTAATTATCTTGCAGTTGTTATTGAATTGTGGTTTTTTATGAATGCTTTACATGAGATATTATGATTTGCCCTGTGGTCATCTGTTCCTTGAAATTCCTTTTCTAAATTTACTTTTTACTGCTATAAACTGTAGAGTTCACAAACATCTATTTATTTAGTTATGTCGTTATTTATTTACTATGAGATAAATGATATCTAAGAGACCCACATTTATTCTTCAGAATATCTTAAATGTTCATTGCATGACCACAAGGTGGCGTATCTGTGTCCAAATCAATGTGGAAACGAGCAATAGTCAAATTTATTTTGTCAAATGTATTTTGCTCCTAAAGAGAATATTATTATCTTGTGAACTCCTCTGTCCACTCATGTCCAAATAAAAGTTTTTAAGTCGGATCAAATATCTGTCCAAATTTCTTTACATTACCTCCAAACAAAAGTTTCTGAAAGAAAATTAAAGTAGGAAAAAACAGGTGTTAATATATACATTATTTATATCGATACATAATAACATTTAGATTTCCTACGTACATGTAAAAACATGCCATCACCATGTACAGTGGGATTTGCATATGCATGCACTATATGAATATGTACTTGATATGTGTGTCTCAGAATGTATAAACCTTATATTGCAAACCATTTTACAAAGTATTCATTGCTTCAAGTAAAGTTTCTGAAACATGTAGTATAACATTTTGTGATTTAAGTTTTTGTAATGTAAAATTTTCCCTTTAAATTTCACAAAGACTTTTCTCATCATGCATTATCATACTGCAGTATCACAACATAATAAAAGCGAAACATGATGTTTGCAGTGATTAATTGCCCAACTGAAGCTAGTTTCAGTTCTATGCAAGGTGATGCTCATACAATCGTGTGATCATTGAGAACCAAGGAGTTGACAAAAAGGGGGGAAAAAAGCACAGATTTTAGCAAAAGCATACTTGTTATCAATAATTTTAGTCTATTTATTTTGTATTCAATGGGCTCCAACATGCACAAACACTAATATATTCACTAACACCAATAAAAAAAAGAAAGAATTAAAAGAAAGTCAGATAGTGTAACAGTTGCTGGTCACTTCTCAGAAATCTGCAATTGTGACACAAATGAAAACGCTATTTGAGTGAATCGCAGATCTCCATATTAAATCCATGGATGTGTTGCGACAATGGGAGCATTACAAAGTCTAAGGAGGCGTAGATGTCATAGTAATCGCAAAACTGATGACAAAGTCTGTGATCCTCTTTTGGCCAACAGTCTATTGAAACAGGCCAAATGTAATAAAATTTTGCTAAGCCCTGCTTCAGTCCAGTCTCTTGTGGAGTATCAGTCATTGTTCAGTGGCTCACGTCCCTCCATGGGTGAGCTGTGCCGGGGCATGCTGGACCCCTGTTTACCCGGGATCCCGAGTCTCAAGAGCCAGCTGTGTGTGCTTGGGCTCACATCGCTTTTATTTGCTTTCGGATTGGCCCAAATGATGCAGATCTAATTCTACAGAGCTCCACGCAGATTACACAATCGCTCCCTGCAGCAGGGGGGCTCGGTGGGATTTTGTCTGAATAATTCTGTGTAGGTGGAGCAGCAGCACCTGTTGAACCTGATCTGAAGTCAGGACAACAAAGTCTGACAACTCTTGGCATTTCGAAATTCTATCCATCAATAATTCCCCCTCGTCATTCCTGCATTTCTAAGATCGTGGTTCAGACAACAAAGAGGACAAGAATTCCCCTTCAACTGAAAGAAACTTTTTGAGTGACTCCATCATTAGAGCATCATTAAAGCTGATGCCGACGCGGCTGACCTGAGGAATGCGGAGAGCAGAAATCGGCCGCTGTTTTTAAGAGATGATCAACGTTCGCCAGACAAGAGCCAAAAGTACTTGCTTTTTGACTCAGCCCTGTGAAGTAGAGGTCTGCAGGAGGAGATGTCGGGGCAGATGAAAGGGCCCGAGAGGAGGGAGAAGCTGTGTTTGCAGATTTAGCAGAGTTCAGTAGTCTGTTGTCCAGATCCCGTGAATGCTCAGCGGCTCCTTTTGACCGCCGCCCGCTTAATTTGTTGTCGTACAATGAGTCGGTGCACTTCTCCAAATCCATGTGCAGAATGCAGAAGGAGAGTCAATTATATCTGTATTAGGTGGTGTCGGCTGGGCAATCCCTTTATGTGCACTCCCTAATCAAGTGCTAGTCGATGTGTTTACCATGATGACTCCCCAGCGCTGAGCGCGTCTCAATGGGTGGCCTTCGCTTTGTCTCAGATGGCTGTGCCCGATTCATAGAGAAAAGCAGAAAGAGTGACGAAACTAGGATGATGCTAAACCTGAGGAAACTTCACTTTGGAGGATAAATCTCATGGAAAAGCTGCAAACATTTTCAACAAGTTAATATTTTCTCTAAGTTTGAGGTTCTTTAGTATATTTTGTGAAACTACATCTGCTCCACATATCAGAGGAAAAATATTCTAGTTTTCACTGCATTGTGCTTTTGTTACTTGTTACTTTACTGATTAACATTGTACCGTCAAACAGATTATGGTGAAGAAATACTTGTCCAATTGAAATGCACTGAATACTTGAATCAGCCCATGTAGTATCTTTCATGTATATGTTATTAATTGCAGAATAAAACCTCAGTACAGTGACTTTAGCACCTTTATTATTGATGAATATGTAATACTTGTGTACGTTTACAGTGTGGGACTTTTATTCACACTGGAGTATTTTTCACAGTGTGGTTTTGCAACTTTCACTGGAGTACAGGATCTGAATACTTCCTCCACCACTTGTTGACACACAAAGTGAGTCCAGATGTGATGATGGCGATCAGGGCGCGGCCATTTGATGTTGTGTTTCCACATCAGATTTGACAGCAGGACTTCAAAGCTCCCGTTCGTACCTGTTCGTCCCGTGAGCTTTCTGAAACGAGCAAAACCAGAATCCCAGCACCGGCGGATCTAAGCCTGTGAGTGAAAGGACACCTGTGGCTCCTGCATTCACCTCCCGCTTCTAAGAACAGGGATTTGCAGAGGACCAAAAACACGGGCCTGATGGTTCATTATGAAATCTAATTAAACTAAACATTGAAGTATTAACGTTAACAAATATTTGTGTAAAAATATGTGCTTCATTTTTCCCTCCTCACCGACATTGGCAAAAGATCTGAAGGGATTTTCTCTCTTGCTTAGACGAGGAATTTCCTGTGCATTGTTGTGTGGGATTTCTTAAATGTGGGACTGGATAAAACATTTTTTTTACGCCCATCAATTGTTGTGGTATTAAAACAGCCATTTTCCTCTTCAACTATTCCGTGTTTGATGTATTACCAGGACTGCGGGGTGCTTTATAAGAGGTCAGCATTTGAATAAATTAATATGAATTTGGAAATATTTCTCATGGCATTACAGGGGTGGGTGGACTCAGTCAAAGGCTTCAAAGCTGCATGTTTGCACCACAGACATGGGGAAAAGTGGTATTTTTCATGGACTTTCACTTTATTCTTCCTTAATCTCATTACTCCCTTGGCTGTTTTCATACCTGAAGAAAAAAAACCCTGAGATCAATTATATTTGCCTCACTTTTCAAGCGGCTTGTTGTCATTTTGCCATCTGCAGACCAGCATGTCCAGTACAATGTGGTGTATTCACGGAGCCTCTTTGGCTTTCTGAACAGAGAGAGAGACCCCCTTTCTCTTGCTTCTCGCCCCAATTCAGGGCTTTCTTCTCCCTTTTAAGTGGGCTGTTGATGAGGTTAGTCTAATCAGATTAAGTCAACTCACATTGGTCTCTGCAGTTTGTTTTCCTTCCAAAGGAATCCTGACATCTCCTATACTTTTTTCTTTATCCTCCTCCTCGCACTTTTCATCCAGGCTTCCACCCAAAAAAGTCCTTTCAGCAGAGGACCCAATGGACTCCTTTATAAACCGCAGTTCCCCAATGATATAGGTTATTTAGAAAGGGTCACTGGGCTGCAATACATGGCAAAGGCCTTTAAAGTTGTGCAGTGACGCATTTGGACATTTCCACTGGTGTCTGTGTGAATGCCAGAGATTAGGTAAACACAAAGCACTAAATCAAATTTTGGAAATTGCTGGAACCTTTAATTTGATTCCCAAATAAATGTTTAAGGGATGTGTTGTAAACTACACGGGTAATGCAATCTCTACATTTATGTAGACACTTGGCTGAGAGAAGTGTTTTCACGGCCAACTTGTTAAATAGTTTTTAAGTGAAATAAATACAATCTGATTGTTTTGGTTTCACAAGATGTGCCTGTTGCACATAGTGGTAAAAAAATAAAAAGTGTATTGTGAGAAAATCTAGAAACCTTGGCAGTAAAATACAGAAATGTATTGTTATTACCCGGGTGAAAGCGGATTAGTACATTTCTAGTCTTTGATTATGTTGTTGTAAAACGTTCAAGTCATGAAGCATTCCTGCATAATGAAAATAAATAGTCATATAGGGAAAAATTGGTTTGGTAAAAAAAACGTAGTTACAGTGACACAAATTTCTAATAACACAATCAATTATAACTTTGCACTTCTCGATATGGAACTCAGAATTAGTAATTGGAGGGAGCCACTGACGGAGGCAAAAGTTCGCAAAGTTCTTGAACCCACAATGAAATCAATTATTTTTCTTCAAAATTGATTTGATTAATACGCACAGATGCCCAGTTAAGAATACACCCCCCACCTGTAACTGTAAAAATCTCTGAAGTTCTCATCAGTGGTGTGTGTCGTAATTTGATTCCCCCACTAATAAAGGGCTTACAAAGACAATGAGCACAATGAGTACAGAGGAGGTCTTTACAGATGACTTCAGAGTCCCCCCCCCCCTCAGAGAAAAGACATGGCAGCCCACCGACTGAATGGGGGCTGTGGAACCATTTCAAGCTAATGGATCTGAGAGACTGTCCACATAATTACATTACAGCATTTCAGCAGCCCTTTGAGCTCCACACTTGCAGCTTGGGCACACCACAGCACTTCATTCATATCATAGCTCCACACCGGAATGTGCTATGACAGATATGGCCCTCTTGGGCACTCTGGAACAAGGTTGCGCTCCACGGGACTGGCAGCCCCCTGGTCGCTCTGCATAGAGGCTCTTGGATTTAAAGCAGAGGGTGGGCACCGCAAAGACAAAGGATCAAACGTGGAGGGCAAAGAAAATCTGAAAAAATCGACTTAGTGTCAAAGAAATGCTGCTCGAGTGCAACAATATGCATATTTTCATGTTAGCCCTAATTTGTCCTGTTCATTTTTTTAATGGGGATACTATACACAACATAAAATAATGATTTTGCAGCTTATGTTATGAGGCAGTAATCAAGAAGATGTCATAAAGTACAAAAATGTGTTTTTGATGATTTAACTCTTTAACTATTTTAATAAGCTGATATGTTACAAGCATTAATGCTTGGTTCATTTTTCATGGCTTTTTATAGTTTTTTGGCAACATATTGTGTGAAAAAAAATTTGGGGGGTTCAGTGGCTTTCCTTCATACCAAGTGTCATTGTGGTTGCAAATAACCAACATACACGCAGAAAAAAATCAGGTACAAAATCAGCCTTTTTCCTCTTTTGGCCTAAACTGAGCTTGTGTCTAATCCATTCCGGCCAAACCAAACACATGTAAAAGGGGGAACAGGATTTGTCAAAGGCTGTGGTGAATGCTGGTGAATAAGTCAAACAGGCAAACACAGAGCGGAAAAAAAGACACATTTGTCGCTGAATTAACATACCGACTCCTCATCAGTTTTGATTTGTAAAGAACCTCTCCAAACCTTCACAGGCCAAATTATTGAAATTTAGATTGATGTTTTCTTCTCAATTTGTGACCAAAAGCGTAAATTCTACACAATAGTCACAGTCAATCGAATCTACAGACCAAGTGGAAAATCCCTCAAACTAATAAAACACAAAGCGCATATTTTGAGATGTCCCTCCTCGATAACCACATTAAAAGATGCTGTTGATCTTTTTTGTTTCGATTTTGTTGTTTGAAAATAATGCTTTGCCTTTTCATTCTTCTGGACAAAAAAAATGACTCCTTTTGTGCCGGAGCAAAATCAATGCAAATTCATCCTTTATTCATACACTCAGTCTTTCCACTTTTTGTTTGGGGCCCGTGAGCTAAACCAAATCATAAGAAAGGTGGAGAATGTGAACATTTATTGGCCAGTGGACGACAGAGATGACCCCACTCATGGGTGACAAAGACTCCTTTATGGTGGTGACGTGAACCCATGAAGCAGGGGTATTTCACCCCGACTGACCAGCACCGCAGGAGACCCAACATGTGCAAAAATGGTGCCCCAGTGAAACCAACTCTTTTTTTAACCCTCAAAAAGGAGGAGAGAAAAACCAAAACTTAACCTTTGCTCATTCTTGATGGATATTCTCTGAGATGAGGTGACAGGCGGAGGACGACAGGCTGCACGCTGCGGGGCAGACCGACGCTGACATGGACAGATCCTTTCTACACTTTATATCAACTGAGGAATTATTTTTTTAAAATTAGTTGAATTGCATGATTAACTTGCCTTCAAGGGGAACTCACCAGTTTAAGTCTGTTTACAGGTCACTGCAAAAAAGAAATGTAAAGCCACATACTGTATGGCCCCAGAGGGAGCTGCACCGACTCTGGTTAATGGTTGTAGCTAAAGACTAGTTTGAAAATGAAAGAAATCTTTGAGTGTGGAGTTAAAGAGCTTAAAACACCACCGCAGCCTGCTCCGCATCTCTGCCTCAGGCCGTGTGGCTTGAGTCTCTGAACAAGAACGTTTAGATTTTTTGATTTAAATCTCTAGCACCGTTGAGAGAACTTGAAGCCAAAGTATATCATGTCGATGAATAACTAGCATGGCTGTAATTGTTGTGAATTTGACAAATGATTGACTTTGCATTATTACATTTCTACAAGCACACTGTCCCCTGAGGCCTCTACTTGTAACAGAGTCCAGGTTAAAAATGAACAAGTGTGGTGGACTGTGACTCTACTGGCTCCTGAGTTCCGGAGCAGCCCTCCACTTGGCATCAGGTCGAAAAGACAGGACCCTCGCTATCAGACAAATTCATTTCCCACCACTCTGAGAGCAAGAGATGCCGACTTTGCACTGGAGGAGAACCAATCCTTGACTTGGTCCTTAATAGCACAGTTTTCTTACTGAGGCTGAGACCGGAGGTAAAACAAAGGGCAGGGACTATCAGGACAAGTGGGAATCTTCTACATCCAGAGTAAAACAGCAAAGAAAACAACAGATCATTGATAAAATCAGATGAACATATAGCAATGGCCAGCATACACAATGGTTGAACCAAGGGACAAGGGCTCAGAGCGTTTCCATGTCTGTGGTCACCTCGAACATCATCCCATCATCAAAGTCCTCTCTAAACCCCAAACACCACCGCCCTTCCTTTTCCCTCTGATGTGGAGATTCACACACCTCACAGCACGCACACCCTCCCTTTAACTTTTTATTTTGGGCCAAACATTGCAGAGGAGACGATTTGTGTCTCTGAAAACACGATGTATCAATCACATCAAAAGCCCGGGAAACAAAAAGCTGCCGGCATCAGACAAACACTCCCATTAGTCACTGCACTGCCTTTTCACGTGCATCACATCGAGGCTGAAGGAGGGCCTGTTTACTCTGGAGTATCTCACACTGTAAAGGCAAAGGGAACCTACCGCCTGGCCCATTCAACTGGCACGGAAACAAGCGGACTACTGTGCAGTCAATTACAATAAACACAGATCAAAGAGCACCAAATGGACTTGTGTTTCTCGATGCACCATGTGGCACAAGCTTTTTCCTTACGGGGCCCTCACACTCGATCTTCCCACACTCATAAACTCACCATTAATAAGGTCTGAAAAGTGTGATTTTCAGCTCTCCCTCTTGTGTTTCTTTGCCTTGTCCCATCCCCAGCCCCCTGCGTGGTGCTGACCCAGCCAGCAGACCCCCTCTGCCCCTTCTGTGGCCCCCTTCAACCCTGGGAAGAAGAGGCCCATGCCAGAGCTACGACTGGGGCTCATTAGCAGCGCCCACCTGGAGGCAGGCTGGGGTCTGACGGGAGCACAGGGTCTAAGGCTTTTACCGATTGGCTGGGAGCAGCAGTGTGACCCGCCGCAGGGTCAGCACTGCTGCAGCATTAATGCACAGCACAGCGAGCCGTCATATGTACAGTATGAGCTCCAACAGCCGTGAATTGATCAAGCTTAATCTGTTTGACCGTTTCCTCAGCGGAGGCGCACCTCTGTCTGTCAACACACCAGGAACCCTCTCACCGACTCCCTCTCGTAAAAAAGTCCGACAGAAAGTTTATAACTCGTTGTGTTGATGCTATCACGAGAGTAGAAACAGTCTGTAAAACAATTATGGAAACTAGTGCTTTGAAGTCTAGCCCCCTTATGCAAAGTCAGTGTCTCGTCAGCCGCTGACGGGAGCTTCTCCCGCTTCATTCTGACTAACAGATGACACCCTTGTTTTGGTATTTACTCTTAGTTGTCGGTTAGGGGGGGGGGGCGCAATGCTGAGGTGTACTGCCGCGTACGTTTTGTGATACTCCGATGGTCTGAGGCCCCTGTGGTCGAATGCCCTGCGTCTGGGCAGACACAAAAGGATTCCACTGAAGGAACGGCAGGTCCCCTGAGTCATGTGGCTCCAGTCACGCAGACGGCATCTATAGAGATTCATGTGCTGTTCGACATCCTGGCATCTACAGAAAAGCCTTTACCGTGGAATTTGGCTTTGGAAGGACATACATATATATGGTGAACCTAAACATAATGCTGTTCACATCGGAAAAGAAAATCCTTCTAACACTTCTAAGGATCAACTAACAGGATTTATTGTATTGCTCAATATCAGAGGTAAATTCCCAAACCTAACCAACCAATGCAGGTGACAGGACTTTTAGGAAGATAACGTTGTTATTTATTAAAATCATGTCAATCAGGAAAGTAGGTTCAAGATGTCCAGAAGACATTATCTTTCAGTCTTCACTATCTACCTTATCCATTACCAAACTTCTCCTAAGAGAGAGAGCCCAACATGTGTGAAGCTGTTTTTCACAACATCAAGCCATTTTTATTTGTTAAATTATCAGTCATAACATTTACTCAGCTTTCATTTATTTTTCATTGACCATCCTGTGAGGACACATTTACTAACTACCATGCTCTTTATGAAAATTTTGGCCAAAGAAATAATATCCTTAATCCTTAACACTCACTGGGACATTTTATGAACAACCAAAACACATTTCAATTGTTTATTGTGATTATTATTTTCAAACTTTCTGTACTCTTCATTCTAATTAAACTCTACAATACACGGTCGTGTATAGTAAATAAACCTGAAGAAAAGATGCATTCTGAAATCAATGTTGAACAGTAGAGAGGACGTCAAGGTTTGAGTCATTAGTAAAAACATCAGTTGTGTCAGGTGAAAGAAACCCTAGAGGCTCGTCGCTGTGCCTTTTACATCCTATCCATTACTAGAGTAGAGATACACAGAGCCAGGTCACCCTGGGTTTCAGTCTAATTTAAGACCTTTAAATGTTACTTCTTCTCCGTAGTAAGATTTTCTGATGAATGGAAACCTTTAAAAAATATATCCTGGGTTGTAGTGAGCTTTGGGTTTGGTGGGATCAAAGAGGAATAGTCTGGGGTTGCTGCAGGTGAATATGGACAATGGATTGGTCATAATGACTAGTAAATCTCAGTCACGGACCACCACATCAAGGACAATTAGCATTAGCTTGACTCTCCAGGCTCACCCCTTTAAGCAGGATGAAAAAAGTGACCATGCTGACTAAGCACATTCCACCTGCGGCCTGCAGTTCAAAGAGCTCCCAGGATGGTCAGAATCTGCACCTCACTGCCCCACTGCCATCCAGCCACCGCCTACCCCGAGGCAAGGCTCACCGCCCTCCACACCGCGGGTGACCCGGTGCTCCATCAACAACGGCATCCCAGCCCATTCAACGGCACACGGAACAGCTCTGACCACTGGCTGAGGCGCTACCTGCCAGCCAAGTGCCTCAGGTGACGTTTGAATGGGCTTCACTTCACAATTAGCCACACCCCTCCCCCTCCAGAGCGGAGGCACGAGGGAGGTAGCATATGGCCCGGCGTGCATGAATTCCCCTACTGTTTCAAAGGGCTCTCAGAAGCCTCCGGGGCGATCGAGACTTCATGCTCTTCTTTACTAGATTAAGTCTAATAATCTCCCAGTAACGAGACCTTAAATCCAGAGCGGTAAAACATTTGGGCCCTGGGGTTCACTTACACAACCGTGCATGCTGTTTTCACTTTAACACTGTTTTATGACTGCAAGTAAGAGTTAATGTCCCTCATCAACTTTCTCCTCATCTGTGAGCAAAGAGGGAGATTTGCTGTTCATAGGCAGAGTTTCCCTAAATGCCAGTTTACTGGATTGAATTGTGGTAACTACAAAGTTTATGTGAATGTTGGTTTTACAGGGCCAAAACAAAGAGTTTGGATCTATGTGAGATTAAAAGAATATTTCAGGATATTGCAATTCATCTTTGCAATATTTCCCAAGATCTCACGGGTAGTAATACGATTGTGATTACCAAAACAATTCCTGAGGCCTGGAAACATCACTACAACAAAGTGTGACATGCCAAGACAACCAGATCAGTTGTAAACAACCAACAGTTTAGCCCCATTATCTAAACAGCTTTATTTGGAGGAAAAAAGTGGTAGTAGTTGCACGTTTTGTATTTTATTATTCATGTTCCCCAAAGTGATTATTTTGGTGGTAACGCAACCTTTCTTCTAGTACCATCGTGAGGTAATTCTTTTAATGTATCGTATCACTTTGGTTTATAACCTGTGGAAGTGACGGTATTCTCATCAGCCACAGTTTGACTGTTTTTGTACATTGTTAAACATCAAATGTTAGCATGCTACTCAGAAAAGTATGAAATATTTTAACTTTTAGGCATAGGTAAAGAACTTATTATGACCTGAAAATTTAAAAAAGAAGGATGCAGGCCGGAAAAATGATAATACATTGATACTGCCACTGTAAAATTAGTTTGTAAGACTTGATAAGCAAATTTGTTTGCATTTGGTGGGCAAAACAAATATGTATATAAATGTGTATCTCAGTCCCCCAAGGCTGCATATTAAATTGACCTTGACCTTTAGTGAATTTGAAAAAAATGGATAAAAAAATAAGAAAATGAATCAATTTATCAATCTTAATCCAAATCGGATTAAAGCTGCCCGAGTTGTCGCTGTGACAAACAGACAGACAAACACCATTAACCATAGGAGGGACAAACAAAACTATGATTATAAGACCCAAGTTGTAATGAATAGGAATCTTTCTTTGTGATAGATGATAAGACGAAAGAGCATGAACGATAGCTCAAAGTTGGCCTTTTCAGCTCCCCTTTCAAAAGTAAGAATATGTGATATATTGTAGTACAACATTTATGTATCACTGTCCCTAGATCAACAGACAAACCTCATATTTCATGATCCAGAAAAATTCGAACTAAATGTTCAATGTTTCACAAACCAGCAACTCTCATTTAATTTTTGACTTCAATGAGAAAAGAAACCTCTTACTATCATGAGCCCTTTAATTACTATAATTGATGAAAGTCAAAAATGACTCCATAGTGTTAGGTGTCAATCCCGGCACACACTGACATAAGGACAAGAATGCCCCTGGTTACCTTTCTTGGGAATACTGTTGGGTTCATAATGAAACAAGGACTCCCACTGGACTGTTGATTAGGCAGATGCCTTCACTGAGCTACAGGAGCGAGCGCCGGGCCCGTCTCCTGCCCTCCAGGGGCTCACCTCATTCATTCACTGTAATTCATGGCCAACCCAGACACAGCCTGGGATGCCGCTGCCTCTCTCCCCACTACTCGTTTAATTTGGAGAGGCAAACAGAAGCAGTGGAGGCGGCAGGAGCAGGATGGAACCCCAGCGATGGAAGATATTAGACTGCGACTGGCGGTCTTCAAAAGGGAAATCCACCCTGAAACAAGAACTCACACGTCATTTGATTATATGGAGGACCTAAAGTATGGGGACTATGTCCTCTTCAGTCTAAGCAACATTTTTGAATGATCCCTTGTATTTTCACAAACATATTGAGCTATTCCTTTTGATAAATCCTGAACATTATGCAATGTATGCAACTCATACAATTGCAATGTGGTATTTGCAGAGTTAGAGGCATTTAAACAAAATAAAGCCCAAGTTCATTTCTCAAATATTTGTTACTAGTTTTGGGAGGAAACTACTGCCGCCATTGTGACAGTAGGAGTCAAAAAACAGCAGCTGATGCCATAACCCTTCTCTGCGGTCATATCAATGGCTGTTTAAGGGCCTCAGATAGCGGTTGTGCCACAGGTTTGGCCTCTGCGTCAGACCAAATGATCAAATGTTTTGGTTCTGACAAACTCGTTGAAGACAATGGCATTCCGATCTGGGGACAACCAAAGCCTCCTCACCAGGAAAAGTGACCAAAACAAGGTTTCTCGGCTTGACGGTGTCTCTTCCGACCTTATGCCAGACGGCCGACTAGAAATGCCAGGAATGCTAGACTGCTGCTCAATAGGAGACCATGTTCCACTTATTGGCTACCGGTGGGCAGATCCACGGGGACAATGTCCAAGATGAGTTCCCACACAATAGGAACAAGACTTTTATGACTCTTCGGGCCGTGGAATAAAATGAGAGGATCACACCCAGACACTCGAGGCTCCCGTACTCCCACTGACACACTGGTCGGGGCTGACACCCCTCACATTTTTGGGCTGTGTCTGAACAGCTGAAGAAAAGGTCTCCCCTGAATCCAACCAGGCTGTCCCATTTCAGATGATTTAAATGGTCCGTTATTACCTTTCCTCGCCATTGTTCCTCTACTGGTATTCTAGTCTTATGATGCTTTCAACTATTAGTTTCACCAGCACTCACCAGACAGGAGCCGGCGGAATTCTGGCTTGGTGTGTCACTGGCGTGTAAAAATTACAAGTGATAACCCGGGCAACCAAAATGAGAAACCCGGCCTCACTTGCACTCAGCAATGCAAAATTAGTCACATGGTTCTGTGTATGAGCTTCAGTTAAATTGTATTAAAATGGAGATGAAAGAAAAATGAGAAGGCTCATCGATGTATGGTTTTCCCCTTATATCCGTTAATTTATAGTTATATGTTTTATGTTTTAAATGAATTACTTAAATGACCAGATAGATCCCAAATATGAAAGGTTATTTAACAGTTGGCATATTGGTCTCATCTTTTTGCACTGAATCTTTAATATGTTTTCAGGTAATAATTAAAATGTTTTGCATTAAAGTGTACACCAAAACTAAAAGGTTAGGCATAGTGAGGAATGATTAATGTCAGTGTGTTTATTGATCATTTAACTTGATGAATATGCTTAGAATAGCCTATTGCATGTGAACGGTTGTGTATAGCTTTTATTATTGATCTGTATACGTAGCTAATCAAAACTTCAAAAAGCATATTTCATTACCATTCTGAATGGTTTTCATATAAAACATCACTCTGTAAAACAGGTAGTAACCAAAGGAGGTAGGTAAAATAAATTAAAAGTTACACATTTTTCATCTTTTAAAATAAGTTATAGAGACAGGGGACCAGCAAGACATTTTGAACAACTCAAAGCTCATTTGAGGATCTTGATTCGCTCCTGTGTTCCAGGACTGACGACAGACAATCTTGGTACAGATCAGCAGGTTGCAAGCTAAAACTTCCTAACTACTGCGTCTACAGTCAAATGCAAATTAATTCCATTAAATTAGTGAATAAAGTGAGAGTCATGCATGGAGAGGGCACCAGACTGACTGGCAAACTGAACATGGGAACAAAAACATGTTTTGAAGGCAAGGGGCTGTGTTTCAAACCAACATCATGTAATCACAAAGACAAAACCGCCAGAGTTTAGATACCAGTGCTTTCATTATTTATACTTTTTTCTGTTTATGCCAGAGCATAAGTGTCCCTGACTGATCTGAGAGTGAACATTTGAGTAGGTGTCTTCCTCCTGCACCTTTGTGATGAAACCAAACTGGCTCATGTCATCCCGCAGCCTTCAGACCTGGAGCGCCACCTACTGGTGCCACATCAGAAAAGCAGGAGAAAAACATCCAAGAAATGGATTTGATTTCAGTCTATCAGACATGAGATACCAAGTTTCATTTGGATTTTGAAGTTTTAGTCTTTGGCTATTTGAAATGATATAGAACGCTATAATATACATATATCTTTGGTAAATTGTTATTTAATTCCTCGAATGTTTCGGTAAAATATTTTTGTTGCTCCTTTTCTGCTCAATAGAAAGGTGTGTAATTAGTCGCACCATTAGTAAACACCGCTTTTGATGCTCATTACACATTCATACTGCCAATTAGGAGCAAAACCTTTTCATGAGCCTCCCATTTCCTCGCTGGTATCTATTATACTCTTCAGCTGGTCTTCTGCCATTTGAACCCTATATCCAGACCTTTCCCAATTAGACCCAACTTCCACTTTGAGGTCTACTTGCTCCAAGACGAGGGAGAAACTGAGTCCTTTAACAAGTGGGCCTCCTTCTCTTGTTCACATGGGGAAGTTTACCCACATCTGTCTCAGGACCCTAACCCCTGGAAGAGAGGGGGTCAGTGCCAAGGTCAAAGGTCGGCACTTGTCCCATTGTGAGCTAGAACCAACACGAACCCCAATCGAACACTGCGGTCAGCGGGAAACACTGCCCGGTTGGTTTTTAGGGCTACGGATGTGTGAACTGAACAGGAGTTGTGCTTTGAGGTGGCTTGCTGCACGGAAGCGTTTGAAAGGGACTCTTCGGGTTTCTTGATTAAGTGAAGGACAAATGATTGTCCTGCTTTGTCGCGTCTTTTCTGTATGGACACAAATAGAAAACAAAGCTGCGGTCTGAGAATTTGCAGGTGTGCATGGATGCGTGAGAAGCTGTTGGAGGAAGCAGCACCATGCAAAAAAGAGAAAAAAGTTTATGTGGCACTCAAGGGGGAGGTCTGTGTGAGAACAGATCTAGTTAGCAGCGTCACAACAGATCTGACAAAATAGCCGGTTGGGTCAGGCCAGGTTTGCTGCAGTGACCCTGTAGTATTCAACCAAATGATAACAAAAAAACAGTGGTCTTGCTCCCCTCCCCTGATACTCCTTCTTTCTCTTGCTCGCTTTCTTTCAGTCCTATCAGCAAGCCACCATCCATAATTGACCTGATTCCCAGATTTCTGTTCCTCTGACCACCCTTGCCGTCGCATAAAAGTGGGCAGCATAGGTGGCAGAAGACTGCCGGGATGCAAAAGAATGTATTCTTCTAACGTCTTGAAAGAAAAAGGAAAATCAGCATAATGACGTGCTCTCTCACTCTCTCACCCACACCTACATGCACTCCTCCATACAGCCCCTCCTCCCACTCCTGTCCGCATCAAAATCTTGATTAACCTCCTCTCTCACTCACCCTTTCCCACCCACTCACATTCACACATACACATAGGCACAAAGTGCCTCGGAGGCCCCCTGACAGATGGGGAGAGGAGTTTCGGGGGGTTCCTCTGAACAAATGGCACCCTGGTTTAGTGTGGTGTTGTCAGGGCTGAATTGATCTCCGGGACTACAGAGGCTTCTCTCTGCCAGTGTGTCACAATGGCAACAAGTGTGTAGAGCTGGGAGCAAGCTTGTACAGGCATGGGACCCATACCTCATGAATGATAGCTTAGCAAATGGCCCTCCTTTCACTGGCTTTCATTGTGGGGACATCTCTCGTTTTCTTTCATACCCTACTCAAAAAACTTGCCCAGCTTTGTTGGTTTTTATTGGGTTTGATTGGTTTGGGATTCTGAAACGTGTTGGTTTTTGTGCAATTCTGTATGTGTGAACTTTGGTGCACGACGGGTGCGTGTGAGTGTATTTGTGTGTTGATGGTGGTGTTTTTTTGGGGGGGGGTTGCATTTTTCTACATTTCTGCTTGTTAAATTGATGGGCGCAGTGGTCTCACGGTACGGTCTCTGGAATGATGTAAAGCTATCCGTCATTGGCCATTGCTGGTGAATGTGATTCAGTTTTATAAGAATAGTACTTCCTGGGAGGTCGTGGTGTTTTTCACTGGGTGAGATAAACACCATGTGTGCAATGTTCACAGCTTCACATAAATCTGACCAGATACACAGAAAAGAGGTTTTTCACACAACTATAACAGCCATATATCCATTCTTGTCAACCTGCGTGCTCCTCGAGAATTCCTTAAGCAGCGTCATTGCTGCGAATAATAACATCCCGTTTGTTCAGAGAAGGCATAAAATCCATGCATTTACTTTTGCCTTTTTAGTTCTTAAGTCGTATATTTGTCTAATATGGTCTCATATATCAGCATAATAAGCCACCGTCTGCACCAGAGCATAAAGCCTGGTTGAAAGTCCACTGTGACCCCTCATCTGACCCTGGGCAGCAGTTTACAGGCTCACGAACAATTGTCCCATTGGTAGATAACAACGGCATCGTCCCTCTGGGCTCATTTCATCACTGTCACTTCTCCTCCTCCTGGTTAATGTTTCACTAGCCCTCCGTGTTCTCCTGCAGAAGAGGGGGAGAAGGAAGAGGTGCAGCGGAGGTTTGGTTAATGACAAAAGAAAAACAGAGGGTGATCGATTGATTGGTAAACAAACAGGCCGGACAGGCAGCGGCAGAGCAGAAGGGACCCAAAGGAGCCGAGCCTCCTTATCTACCGCTGGTGACATCTCCATCCATCATACCTCATTATCATGGCTGTATCAAGAGGTGTTGAAAGGCCTGACTACCTGCCTGCTATCAAATCTCAAGACATTACAATACAAGGAGGAAGTGTTTAGCCTGTCAAAACAGTGGACCACTGAACAAATTTGATCAGTTTCTTGTTTAGCTCTCTGTTTGTCGTTTTAAAGGGTCAATCCAGCCACTTTATATTGTGCTTGTATACAGCTGAGGGAGTCACAAGAGACATATTTCTTCAAAGGGGAATGGTCAAAATTGCAGCAGCAGAAGGCAAATTATTCAGAAATACTCTTTGTCTATATGGTTCCTGCTTTCAATCCCCAAAGCTCTAGATAGCAATTCGGTAAATATGTTACATCTTTAGCCTCAGTTGAGAGAACTCTAATGTCTCTCGTGGATTTCTTCTTTTTTTCAACTTTGGTAATCTCCCACTGTTTTCACAGGCTGATTGGCGCTTGTCATGACACGTAAGGCCCTCGTGGATGTGTTCACAGACAGCTGAGGACTCCACAGATGAAAAGTTGATTTTATTATACTCCACTTTGAGTCTGCTTAGCGGATGCACTCTGTGCCTGTTAGCTGTTTAACAAACAGGCCACACCCCAGGCTAATGGTCGGGGTCAGAGAGCAAAGGTACACATCTCATACATACCTAGGTGTCAGGACGATGTGCTCCCTTGCTCGCCTTTGTGCTGTCCACTCTGCATAGCAATGGCAAGTACATTGCAATATGTTTGAGCTGTTGAGGCGGAGGGGCGAGCATGTATTGTTGGAGAGGTAAGGTCTGCATATTAAGAAAACACGGAGAGAGAACAAGCAACTGAAAAGGCCTTTGAATGAGAATCAATTAATTTTCATTTACCTCCATTAGCACTGGGCAGGGATTTGCATCTGTGAACCCATTGCCAAACTGGCAGTGGTCCTTTTAGTGAGGGAGAGGGCCACATTAAGCTAATGAAGGGGGGCAGAGGGGGAGACAAAGGCTGTATGTGTGGGAGGGGAGGCCTGGCCGTCCTCTTCTCTCATTAGCACCACAGTGCCCTGCACTGCTGTCCCACAGCGAGCCCTCACAGGCTGATCATTAACCACTAGCTGGGATGTGGAGAAAAAAAAACTCAGCCTGTCTAATAAGAAAAAATGTGCTCGCCAGCAAATCAGGTACCACAAGATTTTAAGTCTTGGCTGCCTGTTCGGGAGCGAACCACCAATTTTCGGGTTGGTGGACGAACGACTCTACGTCCTGAGCCACAGTCGCCCCACGTAGTACGTACAAATTTCTAATACAATATTCAATATTGTGTATTGTTTTGGATTTTAGATTAGATCAGCCGTAAACTGGGTGGTTAATCATTGGTTTGAATCAGAAGACGAATTGAATACATTTCCCTACTGATCCCAATGTCAATGTCCCAGATATATACAGTTTTCCACAATATTTGGGAACAACAAGCACCAAACACCTAATTCAATTTTTTTTTTCTTATTTACAAATGGTTGAAATATCAAAGTAAAAAACATTATAAAGCTAAGTAAGATATCTGAGCTTCCACAACAACTTCAGTTCTCTTCATACAAGAGGGATGAGAACCATTTGTCCAAAAGTTATTTCCTCATTTATTATAATGACGATGCTGGAGAGCAATACCATGCCGATCCAAACCCTTGATATGTATGCAATTTAGTTGAGATCTTGTGACCAGGGAGGCCAAAGTATATGTTTGGCACAATTTTTTTCTCCTCAACTGCAACTGTATTCTTGTCTTTCACCTTTTATTTAATAATGTTCTTCCTTTAATTTGTTTGATCTTTATTCTTATTGCCTCTGGATATATGAGACATAATGGAAGTCAAGAAACAAAGTTGTCAGAAACTGTTTTCTGTGGGTATTTCGGTCTAGGCAATAGTCCTGCAGTCTATCCTAACACAAGCAAATCCAATACATGTGATCGAACAATATACAGTTTTGAGTTATAGGGGGTAAAAAGAAAAGAAAAAAGTCAGAAAATGTCATCCAAACTACAAACATCATGTCTCAAATGAAATGTCTGAGACTTTACTTTACTTTACCGCGCATTCTTTGGAGGAGGGGTTCAAATTAAAACAGGATTAGACATGAGGGGTCGGGTCATCTTATTACTGCACTACAGTGTCGAGTCTCGCCTCCACACGTAGGGAGGAACCCAGCCAGTATGAAATGGAGCGGAAGGTATGAGCAGAAAAGAGGATGAAAGGCCAAACGGGAGAAGGAAGCAGACAGGGTCACAGATGTGACATTACACTGACAATAGGAGCGGCGGGGGTAAAAGTGTGCAGACATCCCATCTCGGCCAAAGCTGTCTCCCAGCTGTTTGGTTCACCTGTCTATTAAAAGGGAGCATATTTCTTGGTGTCTACAGAGGAAAGACAGCTTTATTGGGCCTACAAGGAGCAGGGCCTTAGAATGGATTGATTATTAGAGAAGGGGCAGTAAATCACTTCTGCGCCTTTTTTGGGAGGTCTGCCTCTCTACAAGGGTCTTGATAGGTCAGAAGACGTATGAATATAAAGCTTATCATAATTACAGCTCACTCATAAGCAAATTGCTCAAAATCTTAGAGCTTTACGTCTCACTTTTTGAATGGCTCCCTATACGGGAAGTGTTGTCTTATACTTAGGACCACATAGTGGGGCTTTACATTAAAGCCCAGACAGATATTGAAGTGACCTCCAGCCCTTTCCTGTACTCAGGCGGCCCCATTCTAAAACAAAGTGGACATGACAAGAGGTGAGGGGACAAATCAGATGGCTTAATTGTTCCTTGACAATTAGACCATCACTCAGGAGAACACTGAGCAACCCAGCATAAGTAGCAAAGGGAGGAGGCGGCTGAAGAAAGGGATGAAAGAAGAGGGCACTAAAACACCCACTGAGTTAGAGGGAGTGAGAGGGAAAGCGGGAGAGGGCCTTGCTATTGAGGGTCCGACGGGGCAAGAGGAGCAGAGAGCAGTTTACAATACTGTACAATGCTGTCCTGCACCATTAAGTGGCATGGAGGGCAGGGCCGGGACAATAGGCTTCTGTCCCAGAGGAGAAGGCCAGCAGCTCCAGAGGAGTCCTCCTTTTCAGCCCATATGTTTGTGGCCAACTCACAGGATGCTCCTCTTGCCGCAGCCGCATGCTTAGCATCTGGACACACGAGGTCCACTGTCCCTCCTCGGTGACCACTGCAGCGCTGAGGAGGGAAGCGGGGGTCTCCCCGGTAACACTGTGGTGACGCGCAAAGATTCAGGGCAGCACTCCAGAGATTAAGGAAAGGAAGTACTTCTGGGTGGAATGAAATCCCAATTTTGTTGGATTTAGAGTCACAGAACTCAGACAACAAAGGCCCCCACAGGACTGAAGACCTGGGAGCCACCAGAACCGAAAGGAATTAGTAATGTGCCGATAACAAGGCTGACTTATTAAAAAAAACAGCTCACCAATATCTCCAATAAGACTTTTGAAGAAAGTTTCCTTTTGAACAGGGCAGACACAATTGCTGCTATCGAAGCAGGCTGGACATATGTGAAATGACAGAGGTTAACACTGAGATACTTAATAAAAAAAGACCATTTTCCACAATGTGGACAGATAAGTACATAGTAATGTGGTCTTAATATCATCCCATATTTCTTTGCCTTTTCATGGAAGTTTGCCCTTGCAAATCTTTTATAAATGTTTGGCCTACATGCCAAAAGTAGACAGTGTACAGCATGGATAAAAGCATTTATCCAAAAACCTGCCTTTTTTCAAGAAACATCCAAATGTTTCTAAACACACGCAGATGCACTTCCAAACCATTTACATGACTGAATGTATTTTCCCCCATGTTGCTGTGACTACTGTCCCCTTTGGACCAGTGACAAAGAACTGTCTGAATGATGGATTATGAAGCTGCTGCCTGAATTTCAAACAAAAGACCTGCCTTAACTCCTGTCCATCCTTAAACAGACCCACAAACCCCCTAAAAGAGAAAAAAATATAAGTCCAGCAAACCAAGAGAGAAAAGAAGTTGGGGGAGAGCCCAGAGAAGAAGAATCTCAACAAGTGTTTACCCTCTTTCTGTTGCCAAGCTGTGGAGTAATAACCCACCGTAGCGAAAGGCAGTGCCTGATCCAGGAAGAAAGGCGTCAGCCTGTGGGGTCAGGGGTCACTAACTCTGCCATTGTCTCTGACAGGGCAAGCACACTCCAGCTTTTCTCCAGCTTTCAAAGGCCCGTGATGGGGGTGGAAAGATGGGCCTGAAAACACTGGGTCAGGACCAGGGGCTTTATGGCAGTCGAGGAAGAAAGATTTGGACCCCAAAGGTTAAATGAAGAGCGAAAGGGCCCTTCTGTCCAATTACCGAGGGACAAACGCTCACTGTGACCCATCAGGGTCAAAGTTCAGCGGAGCCATTGGTAACGGCACACTTTGGCTTTTTGTGCACCAGATGAGATGAACCTCCGCAGTGTTTATCTAAGTGACACCCTGACCAATAGTAAAAGTATAAATAATTCTGGGGTTGGGCGCCGCCACTTAGCGGAATTAATTTATGGACCAGGGCTGCGGCGGTTCAAGCTTTTTAATGCAACATTCGGATACATACTGGAGCAATAAATGAAAAGGTTGAGCGTTCGTCGTGTCTTTCATTGGCAAAATCAAATGCAATTATTCATCAGGAACATCTCAGAACTCTTAGTAGTTTGAATATATTTGGAGATGCAGACGGAGATGGAAAAGCTGTGCAAAGTTATGCACTGATGAATGAAACATGCCGTCAACTTCGCCCTTCTTAGAGCGCTCAACCAAGCCAGTGAGCAGTTCTCCTAATCATGTGCCCATCTCAGTCTCAGGCAGCACTTGTGGCGTTAATACCTGCTGACACAAAGGCCCGGCAGAGTGGCATGGTGAGAGAGTCTCCCATATCCGGAGATAGCTGGATTAGACCTGAACCACTTCCTCCTGAGCCCATGTGCTGCCAGGGATTAAGTCAGTAAATTTAATCATCTGCCCTTGTTAGGGTTAACAAGCGCAGTACAATCATATTACAAGATTTAGCCAAAGTCCTTTCTTTCACCAGAGTTTTGCAAAGCAGTGAGATTCAGACTTGAATACACAGCATTATACTTTCTGTTCAGGATCACCAGCAAACAGGATGTTTCTCACCGAGTTTGAAGATTTACTTGCAGGAGGCTGAAATTTGATCTGAAATTCCCACAGTTGTGATTATCGGGCAATAACAACGACTTAAATTTCTTTCTAAGACATTATTTTTGCTTTTAAAAAATGACATACAATAGAGCGTTGGTGTTGTTTGAGTTTTTACCCTTTAAGAAATACATACAGGATGTTCACTTAAAAAAAGAAAAAAGAATCCCATGTTCACACAAATCCCAGTAAACCCCGGCAGCACTGAGCCATAGCCAGGTCACCACTCTGAAATCTCTCAGAAAATCCTGAAATGAACCTGAGCACAATCCATCAAAGCCCTGAGGTGCGGTCGCCTGGAACACACTGAGCACTATGAAAGCTTTAAATCTCTTCCTCTGCAGAATCCATTTAGCATGGCTCTGCCACACTCCACCAGGGGGGTGCTCGGGCTGGATACCAGGCGTGGTATCACGGGGACAAATTATGCATCTCGTGTTTGTGTGTGTGTATATCCTCGCTAGTGTCTTTTGCGTGTGTGACTGTGAGTGTGTCTTGTGGATGTGGAGGATTTTCTTCTCTCTGGGATTCCTCTCTGCAGGCCCTCTCCGTTCCTCATGAGCTAGCATAAGCCTGTTGGACACACATCGGAGTGGTGAAGGGGTGTCACTGGGAGTGGGCCAGGCTCCCAGGGTCTTACAGGCCCTTGGAAGGAACAGGATGACCTTTAATCAGGGATCAGGAGCCCTGGCTGCAGCTGGAGGCACACAGGAGCCTTGATTATACCCATGCCCCCAGGTCATCCTCCCAGCTGGCCGTCCACCTTGAGCCCGGACACTGAGGTGGCCTTAGGCCGGATGAAGCGCTCAGTGCAGGCATGAGGTGTACATTTATGATGGAGTTTAAACATTCATCTGTAAGATCTTCATCCACACAGTCTGACATCTGTAGACGTGACTTTTGATCTACCAAAAACCAAATAGAGGGAAGATCAAAACAATTTAAAAAAACATTTAAGACAGTCAGATGCAATGGTGTGATGAGATAGCCTCTGAGCTCGAACCTGTCGTGTACGACAGGAAATGCGCCATGTTATAAAAGTCCCTGCTAACATTTGATCAGTTTATGCCAGCAACTTACGGTTTGTTTTGTTGAGAAGTTAACACTTCCGGGCTTCGTGCGATCCTGACCCTTTCAGAAGATTTGTAGTGCGGCCTGGAACTTCAGTATCTTTTCGAAAACTTTGTACAACGTGTCCATGATGACAAATCCAACGTTGAATGACTTTGATGATCATTCTTATCCTGTTTTTCGAGATATATGAGTCTACTGTTGTCTTTGTTGTTGTTAGCAGACTTTTAGCCGTCCATTTTGCATCAACTTTGACCAATCAGAGGCTTTGTTACAGACTTGTATCATCAGACGCTGTGTTGTTCACTGGTGGAAATTGGTGGTGGATTTCAGAATCAGGGCAGGACCTGTCACTCCTCCTGTTTTTCTTCTACCACTATTTCTGACACAGTTTTGTGTCATTGCAGAAAGGACCCGTTGCAGAATGGTACAAAGTGACTTTTTGGGTTGAAAAACCAAAGGACTTATTTGTAGAAAAATGTACACAAATTTTGATTTGCATTAGTAAGAATGTTTTGGGTTGTTTATCTTATAACCAAGGCTTCAAAGAACAGCTTTCAAAAGGGAAAATGTTGATGATCTTTATCATTGTTGTTTGGTGTGTCATTATAATAGATTTCTGTGAGATTCAATTTCTGTTAAGTTTTTTCTTTTTTTCTTGTACAATTATTTATACATTCATGTGATATCACTGTAGCATACATATTCTGATAGCCAAGGTTGTCCTGAAAAAATAATGGATATAACTTGACTGTACATTACAGGATTGAGGTTTGGGAAGCATTATTACACTATGAGATGTGGTGGACCAAAATTATGAAAAAAATGGCGTAGACTTCAGGGGGTTAGGACATGAGATATAGAAAATCCAATATTTGGGCGTCAAAAATATTTGATCAATAAATCAGCAGTGAATTCACCAACACTTTGGGTGAGCACTCACAATTTGTTGTTGCATTTTTTTAAAATCATATTAATAACAACAGTCCACTCACTTACAAAATGAACATCATGCTGTATAGAACACTAGAGGTTGAGAGCATATACTTCTCAGGAAAATGTGAGAAGTAGAGTCCCTTTCTCAAAAACAGACTTCTTTTTGCAGCCAGAGGAGTCGCCCTCTGCTGGTCATTCCAGATAGTCAGGCTTCAGGCACATCCGCATTGGCTTCACTTTTCAGACTCTTGAGTCTACTTCTATTATTATATACAGTCTTTGCTCAACCTCCCAAAAAACTTGGTCTTGACTTTCCCATAATACAACTCAAAAAAGTATTTAGGGCTTATTTTTCAAGACGTTGGAAGGCTCCCTCCAGATGTTTACAGGTTCAAACTACGTAGTACTGTGGAAGGCAGGCGTAAACGTAGCAGCAGTGATGCATTTTAAAGCTTTAACATGGTGGTGTGGATGTAGGCTTAGTGGACATTATACAACTGTTTACACAGGCTGAGTCATAGACTCTTCCCTCCAAGAAGTGGAACATCAGACAATGTGAATGTGTTATTAAAAGGCCAATCAAACTTATTTGCGAATTCTGTGGATCTTTGTTCTAGACTGGTTGTCCCTGGGTAAAAACAAACTTTGATTATCTAAGTTCTTCTGTAGCAGCACATTCTGGTTTTGTGCTTCAGATCAAAAATGGCATTATACTACAATCTTTACTGATCTTTTTCCCTTAGAGAAGCAAAAGGGCCACGACAATTCACACAAACTTTCTGTCCAAAGCAGCACTAAACCAGGCCCTGTCCAGACGTAAACCACTGACACGCTACTGACCGCACTCCTGCCATCTGGGAGAATGCACCCCCCTCCCCTCTCCATCACCCACCCCGAGGATTAGCCCCCTACCCCCACCCCTCTGCGCACTACCAACCCCTCTTGCCCCATTATCATATTTGATCCACACACCCCCACCCCTTACTTATTTCACCCTCCCGCATGCACCACCAGTAAGGCATGCCCCCTTTTTTCTTTTGCCACTCTCAGGGAGAAGAAGAGGAGGATGAAGAGGCAGGGGCTTTCATTGGGAACAATCTGCCAGGGAGGCAAAGAATGAGCGGGCACTCAATTAAGGGCTGCCCATTGAGCCTGCAGAGTGAGCCTGAATGTGGGCCCCTCCAAAGGAATGGAGTCCCATGAATAGATTGTCGGCCTTCATGAAATATTAAAGAGCGGACGGATTTCCCACAATATTTGTACACCTCCCTTTGTGGGGATTTCTCCCTCCATTGAGCCTGAAACTGTTAACACATCCGCTCTGAAGCGCGGCCTGCAGACTGTGCTAAAGAGCCCCACAGTCCAAGCATCAAACGCTCCCCACCATCACCTCTCTCTCACTCTCTCTCTCTCTCTCTTTCGCTCTCTACTTATTGCCCTGTCTGTCTCTCTCTCTCTTTCTCTCTCTCTCTCTCTCTCTCTTTGTCTTTCTCTCCCCCATCCCTCTCTCAT
This sequence comes from Scophthalmus maximus, assembly GCF_022379125.1. Classification (NCBI taxonomy): domain Eukaryota; kingdom Metazoa; phylum Chordata; class Actinopteri; order Pleuronectiformes; family Scophthalmidae; genus Scophthalmus; species Scophthalmus maximus. The sequence goes on from NC_061517.1 coordinate 14,236,115, forward strand.
TCCCTTTCTCTCTGTGTCTTAGTGCCCATGAGCTATTCACGGAGGGGATTACAGCAATTTTAATGGCCACCTGTCGTTGCTCCGGCACTGTCTTGTGCCACGCCAGGCCAAGCAGCAAACATCCCCCGTGTATTAAAGTGTCAAAGTGCTAACTTGGTGACCCCTGTCTCCACCAACCCGAACCGGACAGCCGAAGCCACCCAGACAGGTACCAAGCACAGCAACATGATTAATCACCTTGGACCCACAATCCTGTGTGTGACAATAACACATGTTAAAGATGCAAAGCAATGAACAAAAATGCCTTTAGCCTTGATCAACACGCATCTGTATAAAACACTGTATTATTGCATTGCAAAATCATTCTGATTTGTGACCCTGTAAACGTTAACAAGTGCTTCCTCCTGCCATACTTGCCTCTATGTTGTCTCCTCACTTCACTCTCTCTCTATCGGTCTCCCTCTTTTCTTCTTCTTCTTCTTCTTCTCTCTCTCTCTTTCACACTGTGATCAGGTTGAGTGGAGCTGCAAAGAGAGAGAGGGCTGGGTGGATTAAGTAGGTGGTTAAAGCTACCATTTGCATCAGAAAGGCCACATATTTTGGCCGTGAGTCAACATTGGTTCATGTCAGAGTTGAGCGGTTGAGGACGGACCTGAAAACTAAAGCTCCTACTGTAGCTGACAAGTCTACTTGGTTCATTTGGAAATGTAAGGTCATAGAGGTTTTGTAAATGTGTTGGGCGTCACTGGAGCTGCTCATCCTGTGGCCTCTCGGTGGTTGTATTAGTGAGGGTGACATGAAATCTACTGTCCCTTTTCAGCAGATATAGATGTGTATGTGCGTGTGTGTTCATGTCTAAGTTCTTGAACACAAATATAACTTAATACAAGATGAATCAGCGTGACATTAATCATAGTGTATTGCTCTGCATCTGCTGGTTCTGGTGCCTACTTTGGGCCATGAAATAGTTGCACTGAGCTAAATATATAGCTTAAAGCTGTATTATAATTGTTTCATGAATAAACTGCCCTAGTCCATGAAAATATAAAAATTGGAATCAACTTTAAGACTGTTTACAAGAAATGTATCTACAATTTGTAAACATCTGTCTTTTGTGAAACGAAAAGGTGTCACAATTAGCTGCAGACCTGAGACTGGACTTCAAGTCAGACTTATGTAAGACAGATAAATTAATATGAGACTTGAAAGAAAGAACATTCAAGTCAATCACAGGCTGAATGTTTAATTATATGGCCTATACATTGAAATAAATAGTTTTCAGCTGTTGAAAACTTTCATACAGCTTTGAAAAAAAGCACTAATTGGAAAAAAAAAATAATCTTTCAATGTTTTGAGAACCACAAAAAAAATAGTTTTCACTTCCATATCTGCTTCGAATAAATATGTTTTAATAAAGCGGTAAAGGCTGAATTACATTTAGCTGCTGGCTCACAGTGACACTGCTGTGGCTTACTGAGTCACTCAAATAAAATAGAACCATCATAAATGTTATAAGTAACGCCTGTGGAAATATCTGCTTAGAATTACTGTTGAAGTTGGAATGCGGGAAAAAAGGATCTTCTGTAAGACACATATTGCAAAACCTGTTGTGAAGGGAAACCAACAGCGTCTACGCAGCCTGATATGTTGGAGCAAATGAGAAAACATGTTTTTCTTTTCATAGTTTGAGTGAATTGACCTTATGAGTCCTCCAATTTTCAGCTTATCTGCACCACTCAAGGAGTTTAACAGTGTGAGCGAAGCGGGTCGGCAGAGAGCATGTGGTCGCATGAGGCTCTGCTGCCCACTCCAGCAGAGCCCCAGCTGTGGAACACATTGGAGAGCAGGCTCCTTGGTCTGGCCTCCATATGCTGGGGTCTGGGGTCCAGGCAGCCAGCGTCGTTCCAGCACATGGAGGGCAGCTGGGGGGCACATGGGTGGTGGTGGGGAGAGGGGGGCAAGGGTGGGGTGGGGGGCTCAGCCGGTCCACCAGCATTGTACCAGGAGGACAAGAGCTGAGGAGAACCCAGCAGGAGAGTGAGGGGCCTTTTCTAAAGGGCGATCAACTGGAGCTCCCTTTCTCACACCCTGCTCTCTCCCTCTCTCTCTCTCTCTCCACCACACACACACACACACACACACACACACACCGTCCCCTCCTCCGCTCTCCACTCCTCTCCTTGGCAGATTGATACTCTGGCTCTGGTTGAAATGTGATTTTCTTGCGTCAACCCTTATGGAAACTGCATTCGGCCCCTTGGCCTCCCCTTCCCACCCACTCATTCCACTAGTCTATTCTCCACCGGAATTAAATCGAGCCACATCGCTTTGTTTTTCAATCATTTTGTCCACATCAAAGTCACTCATGTGAGCATGGTAAGAAAAAGACAAAAAGGCAGGAAGGGGCCAGGAACGAGACAAATCTCTTTGGCTTTTCCCTCCGCACAATGCTTCTCATTTGAATTCCCCCATATATTGCTGATCACCATCCTGAATGGTGCCCCTGATGAAGTGTTGTGTTTGTGGTCCCTCACATGAATTCCAAAGACCCCGGGGATACATTTTCCTCTTTTTGTCTTTGACTTCAAAGTTATCTGGGAACAGTACGTGTTGGAATGAAGACAACCGAGGGGGTCACCAGGTCCAACGCTGGGTGTTGTTTACCAACCTTCTCACAAGCCAAGGAGCCCTAAAACTATGGCGTCACCACAGGACACAGCACAAAACATTTTTCAAGCATTGAGGCATTTTCAAGTCTGAATCCATGTCATGTGCAAAAGATTCTTCCTACTTTTGATCAAGTTGAATGAAGCCCCCTTTGTTTTGAAGATCTATTGATTCATGGGTTACACACCACAGTGTATAAACTCATCAAGGATCATCCTGCTTACATCTCCAGTCCTTGTTTTTCATGTCTGAGGGCATGGCATGGGGTTAATTAGAAGTTTAAACACATGAAAATCTGCTTTGCATATAGTATGTCTGTTGTGCTTCATTCACTGGTATGATATGACATGATAGAACAAAAATGCATCATGATGAGATTGATAACCTGACTCTAGAATTTTTTAGTTTGCTGTTTATAATAATCTTTTTATGTATTTTTTATTTTATTTATTTATTTATACATGGGTAGGGCTATGTACACTGAAGTTAGGAACAAATTTGATGAATTACAATACATAACACATTTTACAGTACAAATTCAGACATTGTCACACACATCAGCAGCATTCACTCTGCAGCTCTGCAGCGTGTGAGTCTGCTGCCATCTGCTGCCAACATTTAGAAAAACAACAGGATTCAAAAGCAATATTGTAACAACTGGAATGTATGATTATGTGTTTAAAATTGTTCAATAAACAAAGAAAAACAACTGAAGCACAGAATTAATTACATAAAATCGAATAGAATTTGAGAAAGTGTTAACGCCTACACTTAATACATTTTTGGATTTAATTTTGCAGAGAAAGGTCGGACATCAAGGTGTAGCCTATAACAAATATATCATAAAATAATATCTCATATATGTGATCCTCTCTCGTACTATTAAACTAATACATACTAATGAACTGCATTTTACTGCACCAAACTTTGCGGCTACATATAGCACAATAATGTCTATTAGTTTAAGATGCATCACTGGTCGTGGGCCTTGTGTGTATATTGTTTGCTTGCTCTTGTATAGTTCTTATTTTAATCTCTATTCTTGTGTGTATTGTTTCTTTATTTGGTGTGACATCAATGAGACATTTAGATTGTGGCCTGTACTGACCCTTCACCTCAGCCAAGCAACTGTGGTAAAGAGACAAATAACCTTACCTGGATGATTATTGTCTTTTTTTATTCACCTCCACAAGATGGCAGACGAGAGTAACAAATGCACAATTACTGACTGCACACTGTGAAGTAAGTTCAAGATAAAACCAGAGGTTTTCCAACCAAATAAGGTGCATGGACAGTGTCCAAACCCAAGGGGGACTTCAGAAAGAAGTTTATAATCCTTTTTTCTTTTTTTTAATAAAAAATAAATAAAAATATATATACAAAGCATAATATGTTTTATTTTTCTTAAAAAAAGCATGAATATAATAATTTATGTAGAAGTAAACATATAATGTGCAGCATATTCATTGTACCGTCGCTGGACATTATAAATTGATGGGGTAAGTGGATGTTATGCTGCAGCTGAGGTCCTGAGTGTAGGTGGAGCTGTCGCTGCATATGCATCAAGCTTTTATTCACCTGAGTGTTCGCCTGACAAAGACTTTGTGGGTAGAAACAGTGCATCAAATTTGATTTTAAATTTCCCCTTGAATAGTAGTTATTTAAAGCAAAAGCAATGTGTTTCACAACATAAGTGTGTGCGGATGCTGAAAAGGTTGCTATAAAATGTGAGAAATAGAATATATCTTCGTGTGGGAACACGAATCAGAGGTTATTCAGGCAAGGTCGGTATTTGACAATGTCCTAATCATGTTAACGTCAGCTGAACTCTGCCAACTGGGAGAGGCTCACTCGAGTAGATATAAATCAGTTGTCAATGAGATGTCACAAACCGCACTGCTATCGGAGATCAGCTTCTGTTCCAAAGCTTTACAAAAACTTCAAGTGAAGAGCACATGTGGAAGCAGGTTGATGTGCAGTGATGGAACAGGTCAAACAGGAAGTCATTATTTGATACGTTGATGAAAACTCCCTTCAGAAGAGAACAAAGCCCCTGAAGTTGATAGTGTAAACTGAGAAATAGTAATTGATAGAACTTTCTCTGTTTTACGGTGAGATTCTTACAATCATAAAAAGTATGATTTGTGGTTGATGATGATGATGATGATGATTATGATCCTTCCAGAAACAAAGAAGCTTTCAGCATGCAATCTGTCACTGAGGAATCCATGTTGAATTTATCTTGGCGCAGAATTTGTTTTGGTAATTGACAACCAGGTACAGCGTTTTTATTTTCATTTTAAACAGGTATCTGTCCATGACTGATAATGGCTTTAAGAGATCTGTTTGGGGAAAAAAGGTAATCACATGCACCAACATTTATCACCTTCTGTGAGTTGGGAGTGTGGTAACCTCAGTTTAATGCTGCCTGGACAAACAATAGAGGAGTTGGGAAGGGTTGATTGGAGATGTGCGCTGCATGGTCGACTGGCACAGGGCCGGTTGACAGGCCGTCACGTAGAATGCTACGATGGGATGCATTGTGGGAGGAGGCACGGGTCAGTGGCATCTTGAACTGAACAGGGAACTCAAGTGTCTCATAACCTGAAAGAGAGCCACACCTCGCATGGGAATTCAGCTGACAAGAAATGTCAAGGGAGTGAAAGAAATGCGTCATATTTATCATGACAAAATGTGGAAACCACCAACCATTTTCTTAAAGAGGCAACAGACAACAGTCGCTTTTACACAATCAGTTGCAATCTGTTTTAACATCATAGAAAGTTAGAGACAAAAGTTGTCTATTTCCGATATAATTGAGTATCATATTCAGGATGGTCGCGGGACGTGTGAAATGTGGCAAGCAACAATGTGTGACTCAATACTTTTCTGCTCAGCCCTTTGTGTTTTGACTCTGATGTAGACTTTTCTTTCTGTCTGTCAGTCTCCTTCACAGACAATATTTGGGGATCTGAAGTATCGCATGTTTTGCATGTCAAATTAGTGCATTTCTATTGATAACAGTGGCCCAATCCAAAATTCTTTCTATGCCTTGCCAAAGACGGAGTCGCTTTTCCGCTGGTTGCTTACTTTTTGAGATCTGTATTTCCATATCAGCTCAGGGGAGACAGACTGTCTGGTCTGTCACTAAGACAAGACAGTCACGCTTCGTGTAATCCATGGATTAAGCATATCTGGGAGTGGTGCCTCAAATGACTACTGTAAACTGGGTGGTTGGTTGTGGTCTGCTCTGCTACATGTGCTTGTGTTCACACAGAAGCCACAACACATACTGTCATTTCCTTTTATCACTGATCACAGCTTCGCAGGTGCCATCAAATTTCATACATGCTCAGCCCAATGCAGTCTAAATAAACAACCATTTCCTACGCATGTGGTCTTCATTCGTTGATCATTTTCTAATGATATAATTTGCAGGTGAACCTAAATTACACAGAAATAAAACAAAAGGTTGACAGGTCAAAGAGTATTAGGTAACATGTTACAGTAATGCTGTGGTAGATCGTAACATAGTTCTAAGTTGTAATATATTACAGTTTAGTATTCGTTAAAATGACCCAACACACCTTTTCCCCTCATAATTAAACGTTGCATCTTCGCAATGATATCACCAATTACCAACTTCAAAGAGTATCATTTACCCAAATTCATTTGTATTCTTTGACTTTTTTGAGAGGAGGAGGGCCACTAAGCTTTTTTTACCAAAGAGATTTTGACACATCACAGTAACAAAAAACCTCATTTTCTCAGGCAGAAACAATTGAATACATTAAAGTTAGATAGTGTAGTTACACTTGCAGTAGTAACAACTTTTGCGTGCCTGTCCTGTTAAAATGTAAAGATCTATTGTACAGGAAATTAGTACTAATAGCCAAAAGCAAACTAACTCTCAAGATTTGGTATTACTTGGTTGTATTGAAAATTAGAAAATTGACTTGTAAAAGTGTGCCAGCAGTCACGACACACACACACACACACACACACACACGCACACGCACACACACACACACACACACACAGAGACCTTTCAACCTTTCCACCCGTGTCAGCATGCAGGAAGAAGAGCAGCAAAGGGGTTGAGCTGCCCGATCTGTCATCAGTTGGTGTTCTGGACTAGTGCATCTCTGTAGTCACCATCTGTGCATAAAAGGTATTCATGGTATGACGGCAGGGAAGGGAAGTTCCTGATTGTAGCAAGTTGAAAAGTCAATGTTTTCTCTTCCAAGTGTTCATACTGACTGCTGGTAATGTGCCAAAAGACCTGTGCAGGCAGAACCATTCTGAACAGTTGCAATACTAACATGCGGAAATAATAATAATAATCCATTGCAGCAAAAATACGAAAAATGTTACTTACGTTCCATAAAGGTATTTCCAGATGTTGCAGCAAACTGAAAGCAAGAATACACAGAAACTGCACGTTAAAAAGAATAGCCCCCATCTGATTGTTAGATTACTGCTGCAGTAATGTATGAGTGGCGTTACAATGATGGAGTAAGTGGTGATGGTAATTACTTCATTCACAACATTTTTAAGCTCATATGAGATGAGAGAGAAGGAAAGTCTTTCCTTCTGAAAGTAAATAGAGCAGTAAGACTCATAAAGAATATTTAAAGGTTTACGTTGCTGGAATTTAAAAGCTTTTTCAAGTTTGTTACAGTTTTCTGTTTGAAAGAAATAACCCAGAGAGCATGAAGGACAAACCTGTCCTTACTCTGAGAGAAAATACAGCGGAGAAAATACATCGCAAGAATGAATTAAATGAAATGATTGGACTGTACTGAAAATACAAGAAGAAAGACTTTGAGTACTTCATGCTTCAGTGTGTTCTGTGTGAGTATGTTATAGTCAAAATAGTAGAAACGTCTTTTAATTTGAAGGCTGTGCATCATTTGTGAGCCACTTCAGGACATTCGAGAGCTAATAACTCTTCATTTCATCTTCTGAAGTCTAATTCCAACATTCATGTTCTCTGTTTTTGGCAGTTTCGCTGCATTATTTCTTTAGTCTCACATAACTTCAACCACACCGATTGGGTTTATCGTGGCGCCTCACTCCGCTCAAATGACATCAGGAGGTAAATCTAGCTTTTCTCTGTGATTAAAAAAAGAGGACAAAAATATAACAGCGTTTACAGGTTGGCCTGAAATGTCCCTTCCGTTCAGTATTTATACGGACTTAAATCACAAGGAATAATTATAATATGTTGACCACCCAATCCTTGATGTCGAGGAATTATGTTTTAATTTTTCCTTTCACTTTGACTTCATTATCCTCCATATTTGCTTAACTGTAGCTCTGTTAAATACAACCCTGTCCCCTGGGATTTAAAAAAACAAAACAATTTAAATGTACATTATTTAGTATAAAGGAAACTTATTTGTTGAGTGAAATCTTGACAACTTTTAATGATCATTAACATTACAGCAAACAGAAAATAACTAAATGTATCTTTTGCATCATTTTATTTTGCATTTCTTTGTCCTGTCTGCATGACATGTGTCACTGGAAACCATGGGATCATGGAGTTTGAATTCATTTTCTCTTAGAAATTGCTCTCCATAAAAATGTCGGTGATGAACTACTTACAAAGTTGGATATGGCCATGGTCTCCTTAATTCTGTATTGTATAGAACTTTATTCATGAATAAAAGACAATATTACGGGATCTGAATAACCGCATGTTTGGCATGTATGTACTGTTTTAAAAGGCTGAGTCGAATTAGTGCATTTCTATTGATAACAGTGGCCCAATCCAAAATTCTTTCAATGCCTTGCCAAAGACGGAGTCGCTTTTCTACTGGTTGTTTACTTTTGAGATCTGTATTTCCATATCAGCTCAGGGGAGACAGACTGTCTGGTGAGAGCAGGTGATCATATCTACCATCCTTCAGCGGACAGACACACCTGCTGTTCATGCCTCACTGTACAGTATGGGGGAGGTATGCCAAGCCCTGATACCTGCGCGTATTGGAAATACCCAACTATCATGTGCCTCTGAGGCGATGCAGAGCAAAAATCTGGGGGGAGGATAGATAGATTAATAAACAAAAGCACCTGTTTGTCCTGTAGGTTTACATATAATTGCATGAGGGTCTGCATGTGTGTGTGTGTGTGTGTGTGTGTGTGTGTGTGTGCAATTTATATTGTTTCTGTGAAGAACTGTAAAGGAGCAAACATCTCATTTCATAAGTATAATATAAGTGTTATCAGTCCTTGTTTGCAAATGAACCAGTGATTGAAAAAGCTAAGAGTGGTCAGACTCATTAAAAAAATCAGTGCAAGAGCAGACTGAAGAGTTAACATTTGATAAAACGGCTCACAGAAAGACTTTCAGGGCTTGTTGGGCCAATTAGGATCAGCGATTGTTCTCTCACACGTACACTCCTAAGGTATGAAAAGGACTTGTAACCTTTTTCTTTTTTTTTAATCCAGGTTGTCACTCTGCAGCACACGACTTGAAATAACTAACAACACAAAGCAAACTCCATGTCACCTTGCAGCGCCTTTGATCGTGCCACTCCAAAGTGAGAATATATGGATTACTTTGAAAACACACGCACGCTCACGCGCACGCGCGCACGCACGCACGCACACGCACACAGCCGCGTGTGACCCCCGTGTCAACCTGCGCAGCTGCGCGGTCACAGTCCACGTCCAGCCGAGAACAGCGTGAGAAGCTCGGCGACATGAAAGACGCGCTTACCTGTGGGAGGAGCGCGCGCACCTGCGGACCCCGCCCACCCCGCCGCCGGGACCGCAGCCCGTGGCCCCGACCGGACGCCGCAGCCGCGGACGCCCCAGTCATGGACGCAGGTGCTCAACCCCCCGCCGACCGCGGAGTGCAGCTCCTGGACATCAGCTCCAACTTCCCCGCGTCGGAGCGCGGAGGCGAGCCCGTGCCGCCGCGGGAGAAGCCGCCGTACTCCTACGTGGCTCTCATCGCCATGGCCATCGAGGACGGCCCGGAGCGGCGGCAGACGCTCAGCGGCATCTACCAGTACATCGTCGCCAAGTTCCCCTACTACGAGAAGAACCAGAAGGGCTGGCAGAACAGCATCAGACACAACTTGTCCCTGAACGAGTGCTTCGTCAAGGTGCGCAGGGACAGCGGCGGGGACAGGAAGGGCAACTACTGGATGCTGGACCCCGCCTTCCACGAGATGTTCGAGCGGGGCAACTACCGGCGGCGCAGGCGGGTGAGGAGACCCAACAGACCCCCGAGCGCGCCCCACCTGCCCCCCGAGCCTCTCTACCTGCCGCCCTACGTGGGCAGCTCCTGGGCTCTGTGCCCGCCCCAGCCCGGCGCGTCGGAGCCGACCGGGTACCCAGCGCCGCAGGTCATCGCCGGACACCCCCGGGGCCTGTCGCCCGGCGGCGCGGCGGGCTCCTACTACCCGCCCCTGCACTTCCAACACCCGCACTACGGCGCGTACCACCGCCCCCTGCCCGTGCTGGTGCCCCACAGCGGCTGCCCCTACGGCGGCGTGACGCAGCCGATGAGCCCCGACGGAGGCACCGTGTCCGTGGCGTGCAACTACCAGCAGTTGACCCCTTATTCTCGGCCGGCGGAGGCACAAGTGGTTCTTTCGTTCGAGCAGTAGAGTCTCAGCGACGGTCAGACAGTTCCCAGACTCACAGGTCAGCTGTTTTCACCATGCTCAGTTGGGCTGTCATCCACTCGTCGGGTTAAGGTTCCACCTGTTTGTTGGTTCGACAGGGTGTTAGTTTCACTTGTCGACTAGGTGACCCTGTTAAAAAGGGTTTTTGCTCATCTTTTTTTTTTCTTCCATGCTACACTTTTAAATGACAAGTATTACTGTCAGAACGTTTAGCATTTTGCTTCAGAAATGGCATTGATCAAGTGCGAGTTTAAAAGGGCAGCTGTATAGTGGCCAGTAAGACGCAGTTTATGCCTTATTTTACAATCAAATTCCCTTTTTTTATTGCTTTATTTTTAAAAGCATTTTTGAAAAGGCTTCTACAAGTGTAGCTGTGTTATTTATTTATTTTCTCTGATTTTATACAATTTTCCGAGCTGCAACATGCAATAGTGGTGACAGTGAAGCACTGATCAGTTTTCATGTTTTCAAGAATGTTAAGATGTTTGTTCAAATAAATTTCTATTTTTTACATTTTATAGTCTCACTGATTGAGTTATTCCTCCTCTTCCTCTGGTGAAAGATGTGACAATAATTCATTATTATTGTTATCATATCGTTAATGTTATTATTATTATGTCATTATCATAATAAACAAGAGCATGGGTGCAGTGGTGAAATGTGTAAAGTGAAAAACATTTTTTACCATGGACAATATAATATATCCATGATTTAGACTGCTTTTTTGGACCATTTGAGTGAGGCTCATTGTACTTTATTATTAGGAAATATCACAACCAATATTTAAAACCAACAGCAGCAAAAGCCAGTACATCCATGTGAGTGAGCTTTAAAAATTAAATAAATACATAGTACTGAATATTAATATTGAATAGGTAGTACCTACTGTACCAAAGCTCTAGTGGTGTCCCTCAGTATTGAGGTTGGGACCCATATTTCCAATTATTTATCATCAAATAATTATTCAATTATATTAAATACCATACTATCACACTTGAAAAGTAATTATTGTAAAGTTGTAGGTACAATTTGTCTCAACATTTTAGTGATAGTACCCAGTTTTGTTGTATTATACAAATAGTGATGTATTTAGAACAGATTAAGATGCCCAGTTGTGTATAAAATAAGCTAAATTATCTCCGCCTTTACCAGCTGCCTTATTAGATATGCTCACACGTGAATGGATCATTAATTAAAAAAGCCATGGTTCAGTACAGTCCTGCATAATTATTCCCAAAGGTCGCGCATTGCAGTTTCAGGAATTGGCGCGTTCATATTATCGTGTATAAACTGTGATCACCTCAGTGTTCCCCACAGCCCCTGATTTGTCATTTCTGGTCGGGGTGCAAACCATTTCACTCATTTTATAGAAGCCATACCCCCTTGCTGTTTCGTAAACCCGTGAACACTCCCTAATGGGAATTTCGTGTGTTGGTTTTCTCCCATTCTGTCGACATTCCCTGAATGCACCATGCACCCTGCGAGGAAAAGAAAGAAAGACAGCTCCCTCTTCCAACTTGATCCTATTCCAGAACCACGACACTATACGCACAAAACATGTTGGAATGTTTCACTTTTAATTGTTTATTAAATCTAGAATTGTTCAATTGATTAATACATTCGACAACGAAAAGTTGAATTAAAAAATATCGGAACGCGTCCCGGCGGTTACGCAAGTTCCGCTTCCGCTTCAGGGGCGTGTAGAGAAAGGGAGAGCTTGCCGCGTGCGCGCCGGCGCCGTGTTTTTTTTTTCTACCAACTCTACACGTTTCTCGGTGTTTTGTTGTCTTGTTTACTGACGAGCTCAGTACAAAATGGAGTCGTTTAACCAAATCACGTTGGAATACCCCGTGTTGATGTACGTAGGAGTCGGAGTTACGGCATTCCTCGCCGGCGGCGCGCTAATATACAAAATCGCCACCCGGTGAGTGAACTTCCAAAAGGTTTTGCACCGCCGCGTTTTTGTTGTTCAGCTCTGTTCGTGTTCACTTTAGATCGAGTCTGCAAACCGTGTTTCAAGTGTGCATGGTTTGTTCGACACGTCGTGTTTCAGATGAGACATGAGGCTGCAGGTGGCGTGTGAATGTTTCTCCCGCTTACCGACAGTGCTCTGCTTATTTACGCTAGCCCCTCTGTTAGCCCTCTGCTAGCCCTCTGCTAGCCCCTCTGCTAGCCCTCTGCTAGCCCTCTGTTAGCCCTCTGCTAGCCCTCTGCTAGCCCTCCGCTAGCCCTCCGCTAGCCCTCTGCTAGCCCTCTGCTAGCCCTGCATCAAGCGCTCTCCCTGGACACTGTGTTCGTCTGCAGCAGTTATTATATGTGCTCTCTGGGCCAGGTCACTCTTGACTTTTGTTCTGATTCCTACCTAAATCAAGGTTATTTTGATACATAATAATAATAAAACATTGTGACAGTGGCACTAAGATGCCATCTATTTGCATTCATTCAATGTTCACATTTTCTAGTTTCCGGTCTTTGCAAAAGTTTTGTGTTTGAGTACATATACATGTACTTTAGTACATATACATATGCTTTCATTCTACGCTCAACTGACCAAAACTAACTTGTACGTTAAAAACGAACGGCGAACGTTTCAACCTCAGCAGTGCATCAACAGGGTTGAATAACAGCGTCCCATTGCCTCCACCTGTCCCTTGCAGAAAGAAGCCCACCCATGCAAATGTGAACTGCTGGTTCTGTAATGAGAACACAGTGGTGCCCTATGGGAACAGGAACTGCTGGGACTGTCCCAGCTGTGAGCAGTATAACGGCTTCCAGGAGGTGAGCTGGTACACCTGTGAATTATTGTCTTGGCATTGTGGGAAAGTTTGTAGGTAGTTGTTGTTTTGTTTCTTTTGCCAGAGTTGTTAGATGTTGTTTTTACATTCTCCTCTGTGTTTGTCTATCTTGTTCTCAGAATGGGGATTACAACAAACCCATCCCAGCTCAGGACAGGGCTAATCTGAACCATGGAGTATCTGGAAGCCTTCCGCCATCTGAGATGGACAAAATGCAGCAGTGGGTCAACTGTCAGATGCTGTTGTGCAAGAAGTGCAATAACAACCAGTCTTTAAAGATCAAGCTGTTGGCGGCATATATGCCGAGGGATGATGTATGTATTTCATTATTTTCTGTTCACTGTGATGCAGCATATATCGTTACAACAATTAACACTGAAATTGCTTTTGTTTTCTATTGTAGGAGAACTATGATGAGGAAATTGAAGCCTACAGGCACCACTTGGAGCAGATCTATAAGTTGTGCATGCCATGTCAGACAGTAGTGGAGTACTACATTAAATATCAAAACCGCCAGCTGCGTACAGTGCTCCTCAGCCATCAGCTTCAACGTTCCCGAGACTCAGTCAAGAGCTTCGAAAAGGTCAGTGCTACAAGAATCCACAACCAGAAACCAGGTTACTTTTGGTATTTGGTCATTGTATAAGCATAACCCTCCACTGTGTGTTCTTGCTTGTTCTAATTATATGATGTGACAAATATTCTGAACATGGTTTATTCATTTCCATTTGTTGTGAAACTGTCAGGATTTATTATAAAAATCTGTTCTCTCTCCTACAGAGCTCCAATTCCCTTTCTTCTCCAATTGGAGTCACACTATTACGGGCTCTTGCCGTCCTGCTTTGTGCTTTCTTAGTTGGTACATATTTCTTGGATTTTCAAGACCAGCCTTCTTTATCTAGTGGCCCACAGACATTAAGTGGTGGTGTCCCTCCTCCAAAACCTCTGAATGAATCCAATAGCAGTGGAGACATGCCTGTGTGGCAGGGTCTGCTGGAGCTGATCCCAAACGGTACCATAGAAAGTGCCCAGCTGATGTGGCAACATGGAAGGGACAACCAGCTGGCTGTGGTCTCTGTTGGCCTGTTGACTTGCCTCACGTCTATCTTCTTAGCAGGAGCTACAAGGTAAGCAGTCACCACCTCTTTCAGTTTCAGAAAAAAAGCAACTCTGCAAGTTCATGTGCATCTGTATTTTTAGGCTGAGGAGAATTGATGCTGTGGCCTCTGTTCTATGGTTCCTCATCCTGTGCCTCTACCTGTCTGAGAGCTACTTCACTGGTGCCTCGGACTGGATGGACACAGCCAAGCACAGTAGTGCCTCTCTCTGTTGCCTCGTCAGCTTCGCTGCTGCTGTGGCAACTCGCAAACCACAGGGTCTACGAAGAGGCAAATACCGAAGGTCAGAATCTGAGCAGTAATCTTCAAATTGTGTTTGAAACATGGGATTGTGTGTAGCATCCTCTTTTCAAATTGAGAGACATAAACACTAATAACATGTACGTTACAGCTCTCAAGCCTTACCAAGTACAAGCGAATGTGTTTTGTGGGAAACTGACACAATTTATTTCTAATTCATCACGCTAATGTAGGACTACTTGCATTGCAAATTATTTATGAACTACACCTTATTTATGATGGACTGGAAAAAAATACAATAAAATAAAGATTTTTAAAAACAGTAGAGTAGGATTGTAGCATTCAAGTGCCCAACTAGCACTAAGCTGTTTTCTAAACTGTAATATAATGTTTAAAAGTGTTTTGATCTGATGTAGCTGTAGGTTGAAAATGGTTCACTAATTACAGCTCATTGCATGAAATACTAATTTTTGACGACACTTTCACACCTACAATTTCTGACAAAGGAATGGCCGCGGCCATTTTTAAGTGTTCATCTTGAGTCCTTTTAAAGCCTCTATTTATTTATGGCAGACGTACATCATTAGTGTTGAAGGAACTGATCAGTCCTCAAGGCGGAGCATGAATGTTTTCCAATGTGTGGATTTATGAAGTGTGAAGTGGCTGCCATTGCATTTTTATACCTTTTTTTTAAAACGATGGGGCATGTTATATCATCGTAGTGCAAAAAACAGGTTTACGTGTTTATTGCCACTTGAAATATTTGAAAAACACTTGATTAGGAAAGCAGTCACACTAGTTCATCAATGTTTTTCCTAAAACTACATAATATAGTTAGTTCTAATGGTTGGCTGTTTGCTGCTGTTCTCTCTCCCTGTTGTTGTTGTGGTGTGGTGGTGATCATGTCCCTCTGTGATTTTCCATTTTGAATAGCTGTACCTTTTCCCTGCCTTATGTATACCACACTTGTAAGTTAATTTACTTGTAAAGCCCCATATCACAAACTTTGCTTCAGAGGGTTTTACAATCTGTGTAAAATACAAGGCCCTTAGTCATTAGACCCTCAAAATCAGGCATTATGTTTTTGCTGCTCTCTGCTGTGCCAAAAGCTGTTGCTTAAAAATGGTGCCTCTAGATGACAACAAGGCAGGTACAGTACTCGGCTTGTTTTGGCTTCTGCTTGAGATAATCATGTCAGATTAGTAGTTTATGGCAGCCTTGTTGCGGTTGTGTCAGTGCTCGAAAGTGCAAACCATTATGAATTGCTTTGCACTGCAACTATATATGGACATTGACTGGAATTTTGCGTCCAAGTGTCCAACTGTAAGCAAGTGCTTTGAAAGCTGAGGAGGAATCACTGGTCAAAAATCAAAGTCTTGTTGCGTGAAGTAAGGTTTTATCTCACACATGTTTTGTTATTGCGAGATAAGCCACTACAAACTACTTGCACAAGTAAGATGTCAGACTTTTTCATATTCTACCTGAATAATCCAAATAAACACTTCTTTACCACATCCATCTAAAAATATTCAATTTCAGTAGCACTTGCCTTTTACTTCACCTGATCACTTCCAGTAATACGGATTGATTTGCACGCACTTACATTTAACCATATCATTGTATTTCCATTAACGTATTTTTCTTTGTAGGAATGTATTTAGTGTAGGGGGGAATTAATTTCCCAGCACTGTAGGTATTACAAACTACTAAATGTAGAGAGTGCTTTTGGATTGTATTTGGTAGCTTTTGTGCGGTTTAAATTGCATGTTGTGGTTTCTTGTAGATGGATGTATGACCTCAAACCATTGCCTCCATTGCAGTAGTCTTGATGCTTTAAAGAGTGAATATTTGCAAACAAAATAGCTGCCAAATCTTAGACCCTACAGATGCAGTTGTAGGTTATAAAGAAATGCCCTATTCTGATTAATTTAGGGCTATAGTCAACCAAAAAAATATCTTGGTCAACCTGCTCTTTAACCAGCCAATTAGATGCCTGGAAAAGTAGATCTTCATGTTAACTTAATTGGCCACATCGCATCAAGAGCACTTTAGGTAGCCTAATTAGCCCGAATGAATTATAAATAAACAGAACAGGCTTATATTTGCAGCATATTAAATAATCTTAACCTAGTTATTAGACCAAAGATATGGAAATATGCCAATTGTGACATGTTCAAGCCTCAAGCAATAAACACAAAGTTGACAGTTGGTGACTATTAGTTTGAGCGGACTCTGAGTAAATCCATTAGGTTGAGTGAGACCTAAATTGTTAGAATGGGGAGGTGGTGTCTGTTTTAGCTTTGATAGACTTGCAACTGACAGTAGAAAGCTCAATGGTGAGGACCTGGCTGTGTGTGCGTCTTCATACCTATTGGTATATTTTTACTTTTGTGTGTGTAGACTATAACTTATAATGTCTAATTTTGCCAATGTTTTAAATGCTGTGCTGTACATGCTGTTTTCTCTTTAAACCTCTAGTGCGTGTGTTGTTAATATATGATACAGAGGCAAGAAAAAGTGTGTGAACCCTGTGGAATGACAGATCATTATCTATATTGTTCAGATTTTCATCTAAGTCAGACGTATAAAAAACACAATGAACTTAAGATAATAAAGCAGAATTGTAATTTTTTGTGAATACATCTCATAAACATTCACACTGCTGCCTGGGAAAAAATTAGGTCAAAGGAGGCTAACAGCAAAAACCTTAAGCAACCACTTTCTGAAGCTGCAGATCAGACCTTAACAATGTTAAGGATTAATATTGTGCTATGGGGCTAGCGGGTGATACTGCAAATCAGGGCTTTTGGTCTAGTGGTTAGCTTGTCGGTCTCCCATACCTGAGATTGCGGGTTCGCTGCACGGCCTGAGCATTAAAATCACAACCACAACAAAGAGAGAAACAAGCTTTCTCCAAACTCGATAACTGCCCCTTTAAGTTCAAGGTCATTGTCCTGCTGCATCACCCAGCGTCTAGCGATCAAGATACCTTGATAAACGTAGGAATTCATTTTCCCCTCATTGTTGTCAAGTTGTCCAGGTCCAAAAGCAGCTAAGCATCCCTTCCCACACAAAGTCAATACAAAGTGACGCTCAAGTTGTATTATTTGAACATGAGTGCAATATTGGCATGACGCAACATCGCAAAAGCCAATTAGCGCTCGGATGCTCCTGATGATGTGACAGAGAACGGGTGGATATTCTCGGGTTGTGTCAAAGATTACTTTGTACCATTTGAAGCTTTATGCAAATCAGCAATTCTAGATTGTAAGTCTTCTGAGATGCTTCCTGCGAGATGTGGTTCATATTAGCATACTCTACTTATGAATAGCAAAATCAAAATGTTTGAGTGTTTCTCATAAACCACAATGGCTCTCAACCCACACTTTGAATCTTGTTGCATTGACAGCCTCAGGGTTCACATACATTTTCCACCTACACTGTGAATATTTGACTGATGTATTGGCTATGGACAAGAACAATACAATGATTTGTGTGTTAATGTAACTTAGAAGAAAATCTGACCATATTTAAAGACAGTTTTTTTTTTAGATAATTCCTGTATCTACATGATGAAATTTGAGTGTTACCGTTCATTTCTGTCACGTATTTTGCTGCAGAGGCATTTTAGTCTAACTTGTATGTAAGTCATAAGTGAAAGTCGCTATATGCAACAACAAAATTACACCATTGCCACAAACATATTTTGTGGTGCTAATGGAACCGTGAATGTTTATTATACCGTCCTGTATTGAGATCCAGTATGTAGCTGAAATGTGATTGTTTTAATTTTACCTACATTTTCGAGTAAGTGTGTTGCAGAAACACTAAAAGACTCAATATTTTAAAAAATAAATAATTTTTACGATGCCAAATGTTGGCACTTTTCAAGACAATTAAAGGTAGAGTAAGCAATTCTTGAGGAAAAACAAATACTCACACCTCCCCCTCCTCATGGTTGCGCTTTGCCAAGGCAACGACACAAATTGGTGGATTCAAGAGCATGTTAGCAGAACCTTTCCTGCCAGTCCCCTAGTAAAATTTCCGGAGAATGTCCGAGTGAGCGCATGTGAAAATACAGCAGGAAGATTTGCAGAGAGCGAGTAGCAGCTCTGTCCCTCACATGAATGTTCTTGTGAACGCGTGCTGTGTTTGTCACATGTGAAACGGCAAACTCTGTAAAATATTTCGGACCCAATTTTGCGGATATTTTCAGAAGGTCCTGTCTGAAAACAGAACTTCACATCCTTTTTCCCCATCTCCCATCTTCTCTTTTTTCCTTTTGTGCTGTACATGAACATGAATGCTGCCTTCTGATTGGCTGTAGTAGTGTTGTGTAGTTATATTCACTGAATTTGACAAAGTTTATTAGTTAAGAATCGCTTACTCTGCCTTTAAGCAATAATTTTCAATTTCTATGTTTAGTACAAATAAGCTCACCTAATAAGCTATCTATGTCAGTTTGATCAGTTATTATATATTTATACATTTTATAGCATCCTCAAAAATGGACCTCCATCCATGCTGAAAGGCTTCCTGCAACATACCCTGTGAAACATCGTTTTAGCTGCTTAAAGGCCAAAGTTGCGTGTCTTGTTTTTGATTTTGGGTATCGCTTTGAAAACTTTGTAGGAATGCTTTCTACATATGGAAATTAATAAACAACTGGTGAAAGGATTCTTCTGTTTGTTTTTTTGTCTAAACTCACACAGTCCTCTTGTGTTTGTGTCCTTTTTGAAATGGTTACTTTACTATATGACATTAGAGCTATAGAATATTAGCTCAATGTTGGGCACAAGGTTGTAATTGTTTTCTAGGATGACAAAGCTTGATTTTCCACTTGAAAAAAGAAAGTACTTTGAGACATGGACTGTGTGTTGTGAAAATGTGAGATAGTTGAGCTGTAGCTTTGGTTCTCTTGGCTCTTTCAGCTGCTGTGTCGTCCGACAGCTGCAGCAGCGTTGTATTGACAGCCTTGCCGTATACTGCTGCCATTAATCAAGCGCTCACATTAAATGGATGTCAGAGTTGTGTGGCAGAAAATTTGTGTACTGACATTTGTGTGGAACCCCAAAAAATTTGAGGACAGATATCTTTACACATTATCACAAACTGAAAATTCGGTGCACTCACAGCACAATTTGTAATGTTTTTGACTTCTGTAACTGCACATTTTTGCATAAAAGTTATTTTATACATCTGTGAAACCTTTTAATAGTTATGATTTAATTTTGATTTCTGGTAGTAGATAGTTACGTTGATCTTGTGTTGCAGATATCTTGCAGGCAGCTCTGCAGCGCCCCCCTTCAGCAACCAGCCAACTTTGCTCTCTCCAAACCTGGCAGAGTCCTTCATCCCCACCCCACCCCCGAACCTCTCCAAGCTCATCAGCTGCAAACAGAGTCGTCACAAGTGCAACGATTCGCCCTCGTCCCTGTCTGGGCGACTCAGCAGGGGACTCTGCCTTGGCACCATGCCCTCCCTAAAACGGACAGGTAACTAGAACACAATTATTTCTCTGATTTTGAGTTGACAGACAAAAAAATTAAATGATACTTGTAATTCTTTGTGTTGTTTTTTTTTTTTGCCACAATCTGAAGATGATTTGTTTTGATTAGGTTTATGGCAATGTGTTATCTGAAGTCTAATAACTCGATGCATACAATGTGTATGTAATGTGAATTCCTTCAACAGGGGCGGACGGGAACATTTAGCCCACTTCTACAGTTAATGTTGCATTGGCTTCCCATAGCTGCTCTCATATGTTTGATCTTGAGTTGCTTGATTGGTTCACCAACAGAAAGATAATTGGCAACTCTTCATAATCAATATAATAATAATGTTTCCTTGAAAAATGACAGAGTTACAGATTTTCCTGCTTTATTTTAAATGTGACAGTTAACTGAATGTTGTACTGTTAACCTGAAAAAGCAAGCTATTGGAAATCCTGAACTTGGGCTTCAAAAAAATTATGATCAGAATACTTCTTCATTCTTACAATCAACCAGATCACCCAAGAAAGAAACCACTTATAAATATCACTCCGTTATAAATTAATTATGGTCTAATGTGTTACATAAAGTCGACCTTCTAAAAGTTTTTCAGAAAGAGATGATCCTTTTATTTGGAGTCATGTTATAGGCCTCAACTGACACTAATTGGCTGTGGTGAATTGTGTTTTTGTGTCTTTTGTATTTTCAGACTCTGGTTACCTGTTCAGCGGAAGCAGACCAGCCTCACAATATAAGGACTCCCCTCCCTCAGGTATTAAAACTCCTGTTTTTTTCCCGATCACGTCTCAGCCCTTTATTTTAAATCAATCCTTTTCCTCTCCGAACACGACAATGACATTTTTCTCTGCTTTTTTTTTGGGACAGACTATTTTTCTTTGAAGTCTGGAAGCAGGCCATCATCCCCAACTCCTTCAATAGCTGGGTCGTGTACATCCAGTTTATGTTCTGCCAGACAACGGCGTCCCCTCATCAGTCCTGCACGCTTCAACATATGTAGCCAGAAAATGGGGCTTTTTTCAGCAGAGCCAGAGCCCATGCTCCCACCCCCACCCGTGTCTCCTTTATATTCCACTGTGCCACCCTCTCCCATTTACAGTGGCAGTTTTTCACCTGACATATCACCCTTCCAAAGCCAGAATGGTAAGTACACCTGAGGCTTAACTGTTAAAAGGTTTGTTTTAGAGGGGCTGATTCTACCACACCACCAGAGGGCAGTGAAACATTCTCAGAGCCTACACATGGTGGCTTTAAAAAGAGAAGAGTTCATATTGATTAACCTCTTGCTTGGATGTTTTTTTTTAATGTGGCTTCATGATTTACCTGGTTGCAGATTTGAGTTTGAGAGACGGCAGTGTGTTTGATAAGGAAGAGAGGAGCGATAATGGCAGCTCCTCGGGGTCCTCCACATGCATGGTTGGCACTACAACACAGGAGCCAGAAAATACTCCTCCAAAAGGTAAGCAGTCTGATTTGAGCATGTCAGGCACATCAAAACTGTGTCATCGAACTGTCCGAATTCACATTCAGTTTTTTTATTTCATGCCCTTTGTCGAACTGTCCGAATTCACATTCAGTTTTTTTATTTCATGCCCTTTGTCTAACTGTGTGTCATAGTCCTGAGACTTCTTAGATCAAATTGTAATCTTGATGTATAGGATGTTTTTAAAGGATACGTTTTTGCATTTTTCAAGTCTTTAAACAATAATCACTTGCTCATAGGCGAAGCACATTGAAAGCATTATCTGATTGTACAACAAAACGCATCGGCTGTCAGTTACATAACTGTAAAACATGTACATAAAATGGAAAACCTCATGCCACATTGATGATGACGATTCTCATGAAGTGAATTTGCCTTCTCTTTGACAGGTTCAGGCTTAGCAAAGCCTCTTATCTTGCTGGGGCTTTTAACAGTGAGCTTGACCTCCAACTTGGTCGTTGCCGGCCTCTGTATGTACCACTACTGGACATGAACTTTTGATGGGTCTGCTGCTGTCACGTCAACAGACCTGGAGGTCATTCAGCAATGTCAGAAAACATCACCTTTCTAGCAGTCGCTTGTTTTGTTGGTGCTTTGTAAAGGAAAACTACAGATGTCAGTGGATGGCTTTTCAACAACAATACCTCCCTTTTGATTGTGAATGAATAACGGTTTTGTTACTGTACAACAGCAAAAAAACGAAAAGCATTTAGCAGCATGTTATGTTTGTCTGTGTGTGTGCGTTGTTGGTTTTGCACTTTTGAAATTTGTACAGATTTTCACTTTGTAGAGTCATAATTTAACAGCAGTGGTGTTCGCCATTGTCTTTCTATGCACAGACGGGTGACAAATAAAAGTTAAAATAAAAACCAACATCCAGTGTCTTAGTAAGGTGCCACAGATTATATTGGATATGAATTGCTTCGTTGTATCTTACAGTGCACTTTGTCACTGTGTGGAAGCATCTTCATTTCTGCAGGGATGTGGATCTTTTGGATTCATCCAGAATTTTGCATTTTGAGACCTAGAAATGTGACCCACGTGAATCATGCAAATCTGTTTTAATGTATTTATTTTTAGTTCATCAACTCTAAGATGTTTTTTGTATTATGTTACGTTTGACAGCTCGAACTGAACTTGGAGATGAAGTGACTGTTGCCATTTTTGCATTAAAGGTCCATTGGGAGGAACTCCATAATCTGTGTTAAACTACCAGTAAGTGTGATTTGTTTTAAACGTTTTGAATATTAAAATAACGCATATATACAAGTTTAAGTTAATGTCGTGTACGTATGTGGTTTATCAATTGACCTAAAATAGTCAAACTTTTGTTTTTGGCCTGATTAACTTCAATCGTATCATTGTGTTCAATTCCTTGTGTCAGAAAAGGGACTTTCCATTTTGCTTGTTTTTGACCTGATCGTGACTTAAATAATAATAAGAAGAAAAGCGAATCATTCGTAATGACTAACCTGCATTAAGCCTTTAGCTACCAGTAATTTCAATACAACAGTTACACCTACAGTTCCATTCAAATCAGTGCAGGACTACTGTAACCCTTACACGTTTTTTACGGTATAGTACAGGGTTGTAGAGTTCCTAACAAAGTCAGTTACACTTGGTGTCAGATTCGATGTTTAACTCTGTGAAGACGGGGGTTTCTGGCTCACAGTTGAAAATATCGTACTGACTGTTCAGGGGTGACGGGTGGGAAACAGGTTTAAACTGCAGCTCTGGCCAAAAGTTTCTCTTCTGCACAATCTCTTCCTGTTTTCACCAGCTGGTCTGAAGTGCACTCACAAACACATGTTGCGATTTTCAGAATACAAGAACTGAGTCTGCCAGAATCTTGCAGGATCACAGCAGCCCTTTTGACATTATGCAACAGGAAACTAGAGTTTATCAGAGGTACAAGACCACGATGAAAGATTAACACCTGCAAACCAAACTGACAAACAAACACAACCAGATATTTCCTTTGTTTTTGTCTACCTGAAAATATATCTTGCTGAAAAATAAATTTGGCCTAAGAATTCACTTGAAACCTCAAATCAACATTGTGCATCAAAGAGCTGAGAGTAAGTAGTTGTAGTGTCACGCTGTTTGTGTTGGCCCCACCATTTCCCCTTTCTACTACTGCGGTCCATGTTCCATTGTGAACTACTTGCTGCAAGTCTAAAATTGACACTGGTTACACTGAGGAAATATGAAAAGGGAAGGCCAATCTCCCATTGAAGAGTTCAACTTTGAGTTCACCTTTCGAAAACTCTCCAATAAATGAAGTAAAGTTCGCTTTGGTTAACTGTGAATGTTCGGAGTCATCTGGAGATTTAAACCTACAATCCAATTAGAACTTTTTATTGGCTTTTATGTAGAACATAGTGTCTATTTTACCTAAATGAATTTTTTTGAATGGCTGATCATTTACATTCACATTTTGGATACAACTTCTGCCTGTGTTTTATGATGGGCTACATATTCTCGCTTGCTCATCAACGCGGCCACGTTGCAGGGGTCTAAAGTTACACTATAGTACCTGGAAATCTACATGGCCCCTGTCTTACTTACAAGAATTTCACAAACCAGTAGACACCGAGGGTTGTGAAACTCTACAGTGTCTTCACTTTTATCCTTTTCATACAATATATTGTCAGGGAATTCCTTTTCTATTATTATCTCCCCGTTCAACATAAAGTTTATATTCAAAACTCTCACGCGCTTTGTAAAATATCAAAGCATTATTTTGGTTTTGTTACACGTCTGTGAAATAATGTTTGAGAATTTGCTCCGCCTTCGACCAAAAAGAAAACTGTGTCAAGAATTAAGACCCGTGGCGCCCTTTCTCTCTTCTTTCACTCACAAGCGAGTACCCGAGTAAGAGAAATGAGCAGTTCTTGGTAGTTGGAGCGAGGGGGGACGTGTGTTTTTACTTTCACCCTACTTTCGCTTTTTGCGCCGAGTGAACTTTTGGAGGACGGTCCCTTGGCGCGCAGGGGGCTGGAGACTCCGCAGCGCGCCGCCGCGCCGCCGCGCCGCCCGGGTTGAGCCAGTGCGTCGACGCCTCCGATCGGGTGACAGCGCACTCGGCCCCGGCGACGCAGGGAAACGCCGCTGCGCTGCACATGAACCGCGACGGCGCCTCGTCCGCGTGAGGACCGGAGTCCGGTCAGCGCGCCTTCCCTCCGGGCGGGAGCGCATCGGTCCTGCAGCCTGCAGCCGCCGGAGCGAGGCATGCGTCCCGGTGATGTGCCAGCCTCCATCTTCGCCCGCGACCGACCCGTGAGGAGACGATGACCGGCGTGTAGAGCAGCGAGGCGAGTGTCTGCGCCAACAGGTTGGCAAAGCTCCTCGCCGTCACCTGCGACAAGTTGATTTACGCACAGAACAACGTCACGTGTTGTGTCGGGCTGTTGCTGCCTCCTGATTTAAATTCCAAAAATGTAAATTTTTTTTCTTCGTTTACGACATGTTAGAAGAGCCATAGTGTTGGGTGTTCTGAAATTCCCTGAAACACATTTCGATATTGACTGGGCCAGTCGGACTGTGCAAGCTCACATGGCACGAGTGTTCCCTTACCAAAAGAAAATCAATAGTCTCCAGTTACTCCAGGAAAAACAATTTTCACAATTACAAAACGTTGTTTTCTGTGTGTACACTGAGTTGGATCACAGGACATCAAACTTCCAAACGATTTGTATTTTTACAATTGAGTCAAACGAAGTTCATTGTGTATTCACCTTATTTGACCCCGAGGTAAGATGGAGGTGTATGAGTTCAGCCTGTAAATCCACATTATAAGAAATACTCTTTATACTGTTGCCTAGTTTTACAATTCAGTGTCTTATCCATTACGTTTTGCATTAAATTGGCAGAGCACTGAGGAGATGAAGAGGGGATCTGGTGCAAGGAACTACCGGCTACTGTTTATCGTTCATGTCACACACACACACACACACACACACACACACACACACACACTCTTCTTCCCCTCTCTGATTTCAATCAACAACCCTATAGGCTACAGATGCATCATTCAGTTTTTTTCCCTCCAGGGCTGCACACATCCTTATGTTAATAGAGGACATATTAACCCCAGCTGTGTTTCCTCATGGGTAGACGGCCAGCTTGTGTTCCGGTGAGCAGCGGGCGAGCTGACGGTAAATGAGAGGCCGTCACCATGCCCCCGGGGAAGTATGGGATGCAGGAGGAATGGGAGAAGGAGGGCGTCCAGGAGATCATGATGGACTTCCTGCTGCCGACCGGGATCTTGCTCAAATTCCCTGTGTCTCGAAATGACACCATCAAAAGCATCAAAAAGGTCCGTCAGCTTACATGTGTTCAAAGACCAGATGGACTTTGATTTCCCACTGAGACACGATATGTGATGTAATCATAAATTGCATATTTATCTATTACAATATATACCATTGTATTTCTAGGAGACTGACAAGTGTTGACACCGCAGCACAGCTCCGTGGCTCAGGAGTGAGCACAGTTGCAAAATGCTGTTGTAGTATTTACAATACTTACTCAATACGCTTTAAAACAAATTTGATGACTTAATATGTCCTCCAGACATTAAACTAATTGAAATTGTCTGGAACAACTCTCGCTGGTGCTTTTGATCCATCTTCAAATTTTGATGCAACCCTTTAGCGAAGACGCTGCAGCCCTCCTCTGTCTGCTGGAGCAGATCGGCTATTAAATGTGAATGTGCCCGTTTCTATGCCAACAGTTCTGCCACTTCAGGCCGTTTGACTTGGCTGTGTTAACTAATGGTACACTCGGAAGCTGTTAAGATGATTAAGATATTAAATGTCTTTGCAGTCTGAGTGATTCACAAGGAATTTTAGAAAAAGAAAGTTTTAAAAAAACCTTCCAGGGTCAATTTTTTGCACAATGGGTTATCGTTTGAGCTCGGAAAGCGGAAATCCGAGTGGTGGCAAATATGCAATTCTTCAACTTGGCAGCTTTTTCATTGTTTTGATAGTAGTACAGTGGTTGAATCCCTGTTTCCATAAAGAATACATTTTTATGACCCCCAAGGCGTTTATTTAACCTGCACAGAGGACACACCGTTCACTTCTGGGCTCTCACCCTTATGTATCGCTGGCGTCTCCTGTTTCAGATGGTTTGGAAAAATGCCAGAAGCGAGGCCCTGTTCTGTGGACTGGGTGACCCCGATGCGTACGTCTTCACCTGCATCAACCAGACCGCAGAGCGGGAGGAGCTGGAGGAAGAATCGCGCCGTATAAACGATGTGCGGCCCTTCATGTGTGTTCTGAGGCTGGTGGCGAGGGAGGGCGACCGAGCGGAGAAGCTCATCAACACCCAAATCAGCCTGCTCATTGGCAAAGGCAAGCAGCCCCCCCTCCTCTCTGATAGAGCTGACCTGCTATTACAGTCACAGAGGTTTTGGTGTTTGGTGGTTTTATTGCTGCTTTTACTAAGAAAAGGAGCAGGCTTCTGTCAGCGTCAAAATAAAGAGGAGAGTTTTATCTCTCTACGTATGTGACATTTTAATGTCAGAGCTGCCACGACCTGGTTCCAGGCCTCTGAATTACTGTGCACATGTCTAGTTTAATCAGAAAAATTCAAACAAAATAATTGAAATGACAGTTTCAGACTTGCTTGCCAGTTCCTTTCACTTTATTATTCAGTCCCTTACTGACGCATCCATCCACATATTTTTGGTAATAGCGACGCTGTGGTGGCTTACAAGTAGTTTGAAGAAATGTGTTGGGGTTTTTTTGGCCAACCTGTAACATTTTCTCGGCAATTTTCTTTTCTGTGATGATCCCCAATTTTTTTTCAGTCCCACCTATAAAACTCGTGATTGGTTTGGATGTTTTTCAAACCAGGGGACGAGCCTCGGCAACAAGCGGCACAGCTGCACTATTTGAACGGATGAAAAAAAAGACGTGACAGTAATTCAGGGGTGTGAGTTGGCGGGAATCCAAGGATTGCTATTTTTCCAAAGCCATTAGCCAAATTAGCAAAGTAACACTTGTATGAAATAGAAAGGACCTATGATCACAAGAAAAACGGTTGTTTCTTGATTTCTTTGTTTTGTATTCATGACATTAAGTCGCCGACGTCGTCATAATATAGTGTATTCTGTTTCTGCCGTTTTCGTTGGGCGTCAGTTGCATCAGTTTTAATTAATGAAACATGTGCGCTCCTGTGTAGATCCTCTCCTGAGTTAATGTGAACATGAAGTTTGACTCATGAGTATTTTTTTTTCAGGTCTGCATGAGTTTGAAGCCCAGAAGAACCACGAGGTGAACGAGTTCAGGACTAAGATGTGCATTTTTTGTGAAGAGAAGGCTCAGGAGCGTCAGATGTTGCCATGGCAGCAGTGGATGGAGTACAACTTCCCGTGTGACCTGGAGCCATGCTGCACTCCGCCACACAGTGGGAGCCTGAAGTCAAAAAACACCAAGAAGTTTTTCATTAACGTCAAGTTTGAGGCGTGCGACGTGAGTCGATCTGCTGTTGTAGTTCTTTTGAGTGATATTTCTGAAGGTGGCTAAGACAAACGATTGGGCAGCAGTTGGGAAGCCTAAAACAAACGCACAACAGCTTTGATTGGGAAAAACTGTGGTTCCACCTTGTGTTGACAAACTGTGGAGGACAATGCAAAGTAAATGTGAGCACCTTTGGAAATCCCCCTCCCACGCCATGAGCAAGATCCACCGACATGAAAGCTAAATTCTGTCAGAGTTTCTGGGAAGCTGGCCCCTTTAATTGAATCGCGCCGTCTGTTCTGTTACAGGAAAGCTTCATGCTGCAGCAGGATCCTCAGGATCACCCCGTGGCTCTGATGAGGAGCGCCCTGAAGAAGAAGGCCAACGTGTTTCGCTCAGTGCGACAGGAGCCGGAGGACTACACCCTGCAGGTCAACGGGAGGTGGGAGTATATCTATGGGAAACATCCCATGTGCCAGTTCAAAGTGAGTGACCGCAAAAACACCCACACGTACTTCAATGATTTACCGTGAAAGTGGAAATAGACAAGGTTATTTGTGTACTTGTTAAATACCTGCGCCTTTACCGGAGTCTCGCTACTGCAGCGTCTTTACGACAATGACCAAACAACAACACCGCCTGGAGCCGCTGGGGGCACGAACGTTGTCCCTTGCCTCAACGAGTCTCAGTGGATTTAAGCGTAAAAAAAATTCAGTGTCCATCTGAAAACAAATCTTTATTAACGGATACGAAATAAACACAACACAAATAAACAAACAACCCCGCTGATCTTGTTCGTTTTTTCGCCACATAAACACCTCGAGAATGAACAGACAATAGGTCTGTGTTTAGCACACTTCAACTCTTCACATTCGGCCCTTTTTGGGCGGTTCCTTTATCGCTTTTTGTTCGTTGTTCTCTTCTCAGGACTCGGTTCTCAATCCGACCGAAGCAGATATATGCAGGAGCATGCCCACAGCATGATGCTGCCGCCGCAGTACTTCATGTCTGTGATAGTGGGCTTTTGCTGATGTGTTTTGATTGTGCCAAAAAGGCAATTAGCATGAGGCTTAACATCATCCTCCACTTGCTTCAGAGACTCCTACGTGCCTGCAGGCCAACATTAGTCCTTGTGTGTGATATGGGTTCTTCAGTCCCCTCAGTTTTTTTTTCCCCTGGCTGTGAAGATGCGCCTCATAGAGACACTGTTGGCTTCTGCGCTCTATGGCGTTCGGATGTGGACATAGATTTGAAACTTTGCCATTTGTTTAACCACTTACAAATCAAGTGTCACTTTGTCAAGATGAATTTGTAAAGATTTCTCTATTTAGACACAAGAGTCATTTTCTTTTGATTTGTGGAAAAAGCCTAATCACTAGTTCACTGTTTCTGTGCTGTACGATGATATAAGATATAAAAAGCCCACTGAATATTTTTAATGAGCCCATGAGCTGTTACTTTCTCAGTGGACGAGTTTTTGGACCACGGTGGTGGAAGTAACTGTCATATCAGGAGTAGGGTGACTCAGGGTTATGGTGGCAGGAGACGTCACTGGTGATTTTGAAACTCCGGCTACCTGCAGGGGTGACTCATATTGTGTCTAGCAGCGCTTCAGAGAGGAACTGCGTCCATCCACACGTAATGAGATTTTGCCTGCATTAACCTACAGTAAATGAACAGCCTCCTGGAGTTAACCAGGCCTATCGGAACACTGGGAAACATATGTGGGTGATCTGACTGATGGCTGTACCAGTAAACAAAATAAAAAAAATCTCTTCTTCTGTCCCCCTCCTGTTGTCTATGTCTATCTTTTGACCCCAGTACATTTTCTCATGTTTGAGAAATGGCCAGAACCCCCATCTAACCATGGTGCACCACTCCACCATCAGCAAGTTTCAGGAGGAGCAAGGCCAAATGTGCAGCCAGGAATACAAGAGTCGCTCCCTGTCCAGGCCTCCTCCGCTGCCCCTGAAGAAGGTGAGAGGTCAGCGGACGGCTGGCGTCTCTCATTAAAAGAGCAACTCGCTCTTTCTCTCTCCATCTCTCTCCATCTCTCCATTTGTCCTTCTCCTATCCTCTCTCCTCCATGGACTTTGGCACACTGGAAACATGCTGTCTAACACAACGTAGATAATTTACACACACACACACACACACACACACACACACACGCACACACACACACACACACACACACACACAAACACATCTATCTATTAAAGAAGAACTCTCTGTCGGTTTATTCCCGTTTCAAAGCTCTTTCCTTTTTCCCCCCCTTTACTTTCTTTTCAAAGTGTTTGTTCTCTTACTTATTGCTCTTGACATGTGGCCAAACAGGAAATTATAGCAACGGTTTCATGCCTTCACAACTTCAGCGAATGCTGTTCATGAAATTTCACTGTAAAGTGAGATTGAGAGGGGAAACTGAATGTTCCTCTCTCCTCCCGACTCCTCTCCTCTCCGCAGCTGAATACCTCGTCTCTGTGGTCCATCACCGAGCCGTTCTACATCCACCTGTTGCAGGGCAGCCGAGTCAACGCAGATGAGGGAATGAAGGTCGGTGGGGGTTTTGCGTGGGTTCTCTCTCACGGCTGCTCAATGAAATGTGGCATTCACTTGTTTACCAATATCTTAATTTCAGTTGTAGGAACAGCGAACTTGACATATACATGATAGGGGTGTCACATGGTCCAGACCACACGTTTCCCATAATTCATCGAGGCGGTTGGTTAAAACTTCAAAACAGGAAGTGGGGAGGGCCTATCTGGTTTTTACGTCTCATTCTGAGGCCTAGATTCTAAGAAAAAAAGAAACACTTCATGCTGTCTTTCCCTCTCTCGCTTTCAATGCACTTCTTTTTTCTTTTCTTTTTTGAAGGCGATGCATGCATTGTGTTACTATTGCAGACAGGCCGTGACCTATGTTGAAACTTTTATATATATATATATAAATATATATATATATAGAAAAAATATCCAGTCACAATCCATTTTCCTTCATTTGTTAAATTTTGCAACCAATTTCAAGAATAAGAAAAAGTGAGAAGACAAGTAGGGAACCCTGTTAATGTGTGTCTGTGTTTGTGAGTCACTTTCATAACTAACTGTGTTACTGTTCAGTTGGGTTATTAAGTGTAAGTGCACTGCTGCCTGAGAGCACATCATGACTCATGGCAAATTTGTCCTGTCACATAATTATCAGGCGCTGGTTGGAAATCACACCCTGGGGCAAAATAGCCACTCATATATTTTGTAAATATAGATTCAGACTATCTTGATTTGGCAAAAGGCAGGAGTTTAATGGTCGGACAATATTGAATTCGACCTCTAATGATTGTATATATATATATATATATATATATATATATATATATATATATATATATATATATTTTTTTTTTTTTTGAAAGACTGTGCAGAGCATTGAAAGGCACTGCAACCTGCCTACTTTATGAATGTGTAGACTAATTGCCGGAGTGACACGGAAAACTGTGAATCATCTTGTGAAGTCTGTCCCTCACAGATGTGTTGAACTGTTCAGCTTCCAAACCACATGTCGGGCCTTTGTCTAATCACTACTGTATATGTGTGTGTGTGTGTGTGTGTGTGTGTGCGTGTGTTTCCCCTCCAGCTTGTGGTGCAGGCTGGCCTTTTCCATGGCAGCGAGCTGCTCTGCAAGGTAGTGACAAGCTCGGAGGTGACCGTGTGCTCCGAGCCGCTGTGGGATCAGAGGCTGGAGTTTGACATAAACGTGGCCGACCTGCCGCGCATGAGCCGCCTGTGCTTCGCGCTCTACGCCGTCATTGAGAAAACCAAGAAACCCCGTGGCACCAAAAAGAAGAACAAGAAAGCGGTGAGTCCGGCTGAGACTTGTGGCAAATTTTTTTGGAGCCGTGGCACACAACTCATGATCATGCAGGCAAGTGTTATTGGGGCTGCGGAGTGTGAACTTGTTAGCAAACACAAACAGATCTGCTTCCTCTCTAGTGTGTAGTGCGCGTAGTTGGTGTGTGCTGTGTGTTCCGCTGCTGCGTCTGGTTGTGCAAGTTTGTTCAGTGGCAAGGCTGCGGTTGACGTTTCATCCGCTTCAGCCCTTTTATCTGAGCATCACTCTGAGGAAGGAAGGAACTGGAGAAACATTTTCAAGGAATTCTAAATTCATCTTTACTGTCACCAGTCGTACTTACAGACCACAGAGCATTTGACATTTCAATTTGCTCCTCGGCCTGCAGGCCTCTACTGGGGACAGTTCAGACTCGAGACCTACAACATTGCAACGTCATTTTTTTTGCTGCTGTTTTATTTTTCTCAGGGGAACACTTTGGATAAAAGTCTCTTGGCTAGAGCACAACGTGTATTTTATTTGTGTGATTAATGCTGGATATTTCGGAGCACAACAAGTCTGATAACATTAGATAACACATGAATAAAGAAAAATCTATTTTTCAAAAAAAAAAAAAAAAAATCAAATGTAGTTATTAAACGGTTGTGGCTAAGATACTGTATGTTCTAGATGAGGCTGCGAGCACAACTGCAGAACTTTTCTGAATTAAATAGAACACTTTTTCTACACTGCGTCAGGAGAAGAGCATCATTGCCGAGCACCGTGACAGCCACAGCACAAACAACTGACAAACAACAACACGACCATGATATCTTATGTTTGTGTGGTGTTGTGGTGCCTGGCAATTAGGCTTGCTCTTGTCCTGTCATGTAAAGAAAATAGCCCACATTTCGAACAAATATTACTTTTAGTACAGAAATGATTATGGCCGATTATTATGCAACTATTTTGATCATGAATAAATTGTTCATTTCCAACATTCAATGGTTCTAGATTCTCAAATGTGAGGGGTTCTAATCGGCTGCGTTATGTCACTATTCGTAACATTAATAAAGAGCCAGTTAGAGTTATTTTTTTTATATCTTGTTTGATGCTACAACATCTGTAGTGCGGCACTGTGAGACGACACTGTAAAGAGCCTACACACACACACACACACACACACACACACACACACACACACACACACCCACCCACACACACACACTGAGTGGTACAGTGAACAACAACTAATTCCCCTTTTCTGTGGCTGTGGTCTCAACAACTTTTGTTTCGATATGTTGCAGTGTCTGTGGGCACCATGTTCGGGCAAACCTCCCAAACATGGTGCCCAGGTGTATATTTTACGGGTATCGAGGCCGCTTCTGCTTTCTTTGCCACTTCTCTCTTCTTTTGCCTGGAAGAGAGAAGTCCTGCAGCCGGTCGGCAGAGAGTCAGATGGAAGTTGAGCTACTTTTAACAGTCTTGTTTTTTCTGTATAGACTATTTTGTGTCACTGGCTGTTTACAGCCCCAGTGTGTTTGTTTCGTTTTGAACACCATGGTTATTTTTCGTCAGATCATTGCTTGGAACTCGTTCCTATTTTTGACGCGTTACATTCTCACTTCAGCTTGAAAACCTGAGACCCTATAAACATAGAATCATCTCACTTATCTTCTTACTAGAAGCTGCACATTTCTTTCCTTTACGCTTTATTATTTAACATGATAAATGTTTCAATGTTTAAATTCTGTCTCAAAGACTCACTTTGCATGATTTTTACAGATGGCCTGTAAAGCTAATCAACAAACCTAACCCTCCCCGTCCTTCTCTCTCTGTCCTTTCAGGATTGTCCCATAGCCTGGGTGAACACCATGGTGTTCGACTACAAGGACCAGCTGAAGACTGGGGAGTTCCTCTTGTCCACATGGCCATCTGTCCCCGGTACTTGTCAGCCTTGCCTCTTCTTACATTTCCTCCTATTCAAAAACACGTCACATGTTCACAGCCTCCTCCGCAGCGCCTGGGAGCACACAGTGCTCAAAGGGACATGCGGCACCGCCAAATCCCCGCATATTCAAACAAAATGTGTTGTTGGTGTCAGATGTTTGGCTGTAAAATATGGTTATGTGTTTATTCACTATGTAGCATTTTCATAATTCCATCTTCATGACAGTCAAGAGAGTGAGTTCACTATGAAAATGTTCTGGGAATACAGTAGAGTCAGTGAATAGTAGCAACAGCTACCAAGTGGCACATTTCATATATTACATTTTCATCACAGATGACAAAAGTGAGCTGTTGAACCCGATGGGAACAGTGGAGAAGAACCCCAACGTGGACAGTGCTGCAGGACTTCTCATTCGCTTTGCCAACATCCGACCACATCCTCTTTATTACCCTCCGCTTGACAAGGTACTTGTTCCCAAAAGGCTA
Organism: Scophthalmus maximus; assembly: GCF_022379125.1. Taxonomy (NCBI): domain Eukaryota; kingdom Metazoa; phylum Chordata; class Actinopteri; order Pleuronectiformes; family Scophthalmidae; genus Scophthalmus; species Scophthalmus maximus. The sequence continues at coordinate 14,270,296 of NC_061517.1, forward strand.
TGTTGGGTTCATACTGAAATTTTAATTTGTAATTCTGTCAGTGAAAAAAATCGGCATCTATTTTCAGATAAATGACATAGAGAGGAACGGTGATGCGGCTTCTGTCACTAAGGAAGAAGTAAGACTTTCAACAGCTCACATCTTGCAGTTATCACACTGTGAAAGAAAGAAAAAACACACAGCTCTTTGGTGTTTTTCACATATTTTGATGAATTTCTTTTCGGGTCCATCCTCTGTAGTACATGAAACTGAAGGAAATCATGGACAACAAGAACTACACAGAGTTTTTTGAAGATGAAAAGGAACTCTTGTGGCATCTCCGTACCGAAGTTCGCGACCGTTATCCGGAGAATCTGTCCAAGCTGCTCCTCATCACCAAGTGGAACAAGCGAGAGGATGTGGTTCAGGTATAAATGGAGAGTTATGGAGGAGAATTTCCTTCCTCTATGTCCAACTTGGTTTTCTCAGGCATCTACAGGACTACCCAAAGAAACAAAACACAAACACCTTGAAAAAGTCCAGATTGACCTTTTCTGTCCTGTACAATTTACTCACTTATTTGTTTTAGGAATTTCACATATTTCACATATAATACCTGGTGTGTTTATGGTACTTGGAAAACCAGCATATCATTGGAGAAACTGATATCAACAAAGTTTTGACAGATTTGCTTGTTAAATGACTTAATGACTTGTTAAATTATCTGCTGAACTTTTCAGCACTACCAACCAATGAAGGTCTGGGAAATGTTTCACAGTACATTGGAATAACAATGAAGTGTTACCTATAAAAGTTATAATTGTTGTCATTGTGATAAAAAAAAATAAATGACTTGATTCTCCTTAGATGGTGAATCTGTTGAGGAACTGGCCCGACCTGCCTGCCATCCATGCATTAGAGCTCTTGGACTACAGTTTTCCCGACCCAGCGATACGTTCGTTTACTATCAGGTGCCTCAGGAAGCTCAGGTATGTGGGTGTTTGTATTTATATCCATAAGCCATTTTGTATTTCCACTTTATAACTGCATAATCATCCATAGACTATTTTCTCTGCACACAGTGATGATGAACTGCTACAGTATTTAATCCAGCTGGTCCAGGTCCTGAAGTACGAGTCCTACCTAGACTGTGACCTCACTACGTTCCTGCTAGAGAGGGCTTTGTCCAACCGGAGAATAGGACACTTTCTGTTTTGGCATCTCAGGTGAGACGCAGCCCAGCAGAAAACCCCAAATCATCTACGTTTGCATCCTTTTGTTTGACGGGTGTGTTTGTGCTTACTGTAGGTCAGAAATTCACGTGGCGTCTGTGACTTTGCGTTTTGGCCTGATTTTGGAGGCCTACTGCAGGGGGAACATCCACCACATAAAGCTCTTAACCAAACAGGTAATCTCACGTGGTTATAGGCTCTGACTAAATGTGTGTATTTGTTTGATGCTAAATCTCAGCCTCTGCCACACAGAACGAAGCACTGAGCAAAATGAAGACCCTGAGTGACTTTGTCAAGTCAGGCTCCCAGAAGTTGACAGCAGAGGACCTGAAACTGTGCATCAGGCAGGAGTCCTACCTGGAGGCCCTGTCAGACCTGCTGTCGCCTCTCAACCCCAGCATCATCCTAACTGAGATCTGGTTAGTTCCAGACACAGAGTAGTCGCACGCACGCACGCACACACACAAAAAGGGCCAAGGGAGTAAGATGGTGGCACCCTATTTTGTAATAAACATCCAAGTCCGAAGTGTATTCTGTCATTTATTCTATAGTCACGACACAATGTTAAGATGATCATGTGTTCATAATGAGTGTGTTTACTCTTGCAGTGCAGATAAGTGCAGATTTATGGACTCGAAGATGAAGCCGCTCTGGTTGATGTATAAGAACAACTGGGCTCCAGAAGACATGGTGGGCATCATCTTCAAGAAGGGAGACGGTGAGCTTCAAGAAAATCTGAATGCATGACCACATTTTAACACACTTTACATTACATACATACATACATAGTTGTACATTACAGTGCACCAGAAAGATTAACAAACCCAGGAGGTTTGGAAAGGGACGTCTCCTAAATTAAAAAAAAGAGGAAAGTTAGAAAGTTAGAAGTCAAACGGCACAAGTGAGAAATGTTTTGGCGTCACCTTTTTGGCACTCATCCCCTATAGATCTTCGACAAGACATGTTGACGCTCCAGATGATCCAGCTCATGGAGACTTTGTGGAAGAGGGAAGGCCTTGATCTCAGGTACGGTGGGAGCAGTTACTGGCAGCAGCGGCTTATGCTTTTGCAGAGAATATCTTCTACACCAACCTTTAGTCTGACAATGCTCCCCCGCACTCACAGGATGATCCCGTATGGCTGCTTGTCCACCGGTAACAAGATGGGGCTCATTGAGGTCGTGGAGAACTCTGACACCATCGCCAACATCCAGCGCAACAACAGTAACAGTGCTGCCACTGCCGCCTTCAACAAGGACGCTCTGCTCAACTGGCTCAAATCTAAGAATCCTGAGTGAGTACGAGGAGCTTCTTTGACACAAAGATTGTCCATTACTCTACTGTTAAGATTCTGTACTGGTCTCTGTTAGTATGTGGTGTGTTCACCCTGAAAATACCTGATCTGAGAAATGAATACTGTCACTCAATACTGTGCATCATTTAGCATTCAAAAAAGGTCCTTATATTTGCATTGATATTATAGTATGTTAAGGACCATTTATTAAGCGTTTATACAGTTCTTATGATTACAAAATGGGTTTAATTTCATATTCAAGATCCCAAATACCTTTTGATTTTTTGAACTCGACAAAGACTTGCATTTGCTAGGTGTTGTCATTCCGCTAAATGTAAGTATATTACACTGAAGCATTAGTTAGAACCAGCAGGAACCAAATTTTATTGACACTGTGGGTCTTTTGAAAAAAAATCCTTTAGGGGAACGTTTAAGTTTTGTGTTGTAAGAAATAATTTGTGTGTACGTGTGTGTGGTCTGAATTGTTCACATCCAAATATGTATTGTGTGTGAGACCATGGAAGACTAAGACAAAGTGCACAGGCGCCTGCAGCTTTAGCAACCTTAAATGGGAGTTGATTTTTATTTGCTGCCAGTCTGCCAGACAGTCTGAAGGTCTTGTCTAAGCTAAACGCTCCTTGAAGAAGGAGAACCATTTCTGAGTAATGAATAAGCCTTTGTGCGTCACATTGGCAAGACGGGCCCAGCTGACTGCATGACAGAGCAGAGAGGTAATTAGCTTGAAATACTGCAGCACAGGAAATGGAGTGGAGAAAATTAGTAAAAGCTTAACACCTTGAACCCTGTGCACGTCTAGACCACCAAAGGACGTGGCGGTCAATCGTTAATCAGCCACAGGAAGACTTGAATATTTCATATACTGCAGCAGTAGGGAAAACCTGCCTTGTGACGGAATCCTTGCTTCTCTGACCCTTTTTTTGTCACCAGGGACAAACTCGATCAAGCAATAGAAGAGTTCACGCTATCCTGTGCTGGCTACTGTGTAGCTACTTACGTCCTGGGCATTGGAGATCGTCACAATGACAACATCATGATCAGGGAAACTGGACAGGTGAGGTTTACTAATTCATATTGTGAAAACAATATAATACTGCTCGGTACAGTATGGAGGTTTGCAATATAGTTTCCAACAACCCTTACAATACTCGATGGTGTCTTTTAATTTAATTCCAGTGATTCTTTTGTCAGATTAGCATCATTCAGGTCACTCACCAGCATGTGACTGTCGCCAGCGATTCAGAACCTACTTAACAATCGTTTTGACCTTTGTCCCTCAGCTGTTCCACATTGACTTTGGGCATTTCCTGGGCAACTTCAAGCGGAAACTGGGAATCAACAGGGAGCGTGTGCCTTTCATCCTGACCTATGACTTTGTTCATGTGATCCAGCAAGGAAGGACGAACAACAGCGAGAAATTTGAGAGGTACAACCGGGCTGGAATTTTGTTCATATATTTTTATATCTGATGACCGATTTGTGTGTCCTCGACGTCAGGTTCAGGGAGTACTGCGAGCGGGCCTATAAGATCCTGTGTCGGAACGGGACGCTGTTTGTGAACCTCTTTGCTATGATGAAGGCAGCAGGACTGCCAGAGCTCACCTCCTTCAAAGACATCCAGTATCTAAAGGTATGCAAGTGTGCTAATGGTGATGGTGATGATGATGATGCTGTTGCTGCTGCTAATGAGGTTCATAATAATGTTGACAATGTTTTTTGTTCTTGTTTCCGAAAAAGGATTCTTTAGCTTTGGGCAAGTCAGAGGACGAGGCACTGAAGAATTTCAAAGTGAAGTTTAACGAAGCTCTGCGAGAGAGCTGGAAGACCAAAGTCAACTGGATGATGCACTCCTTGGCCAAAGATAATAGACCGTGAAGAAGGCAGAACACCTGAGGACCGCCCAAGACATTATGGATTTTAACTTATAGAGATGAAGGGAAGGAAACACAATCAAATATTTTACTTTATCGATCGCACTCAAAGATACTCAGCAATTGTTTACATCTGTCTGTGGTACTGTAAATAACGACTAAGTGGAGGCATCCAAAGACAATGAGATAATCATGGAGCATCATTTCAAACAGTGAGAGGCCTTTGCCCTTGGGGCCATATCAAGACAGAGGACGAAAATGTGTTTTGGATTCGTTTGAACTGATACTTGAAGACAACCTGCTCATGCAAAGGTATCATGAATCACTGAAACAGAAGCAGAGACTGAAACTTCATCTCAACAACTGCGTAATGCAGCAGAGAGCCAACGACAAACCATGATAATGGTTTTTGATGATACCTTTCAGTCACAGGGTACAATAACAGGGCAGTCTTTCATATGGGTTGATGGCTGTGTCATTTGCTCTCATTTCAACTGCCTCTTTGCAATTGTGTCTTATATTTTTTACTTTATTATATTTTTTATTTAATTTGGTAACTCTGAAGTACTTGTACAGAGCCATGAAGGATATTTTAGACAGGATGTTGTCTTTCACTGCTGTATCACTTATTGATTTGTAATAAGCCTTGAAGTACGGTATGTTTCCCATTAAGAAGACAGAAAACAGAAGAGACATGTACAATTTTATTGTAAGACGAGGAAAACACCTTTGAATGGGACCATTATTTTTCGATTATATCCCTGTGTACCTGAATGTGATACTCACAAAACAGCGGCTACACGTAGGAATAGTTTGACATTTGGGTAAATGTGCTTATTTGCCAAGACTCAAATGAGATGTTCAACGACCCCAAAAATGATCTGTCTGTTAAATATGATGCTGGAGAGTCAAGAGTCGGTTAGCTTAGCTTAGCACAAAGACTGAAAAACAGATTAAAACGACTAACTTGGTTTTGTGCGAAGGAAACAAAATCTCAAAAGTTCATTCTCAATCTGGTAAGATTGTTTTGACCAAACTCAGACTCTTTCCTATATTTATGCTAAGCTAAGCGAAACATCTCCTGGCTCCAGCTTCATGTTAAGCACATAGATATAACGGTAGTATAGATTTTAATGTTATTCCCAACTATTCCATTATTGACACGAGTGCCATTAGCACCTGGACAAAGACATGAACTCAGGCGCGAGGCAAAGATGTTATAGGTGTTTGGTGACAAACAGACAAAACATTCAATACCTGATTCAGTAAAACCCAAATAAGACAATCTGTTGTCCCATGTAAGCCATAGACGTGTGGTTGAGTTTCTCAAAATGTGTAAATCTCAACTGTGTGAACTATCTCAGATGATGCAGTATGTGTGTCTGTTTATGAGAGTCTGATGTTTTCTGATATTTAAGCTATGCATTGTGATTTCCATTGTTTTGTCTAACTGATGTGCGCGGGGGCATGAAAATGATGTCATGCTTACAGTGTCCAAGACATGTATAATTTGACATATCTAATGCCTTTGTGGTTTCTCTGTCTCAGTGAGCCTGTGTGCTGGATGATTTAAATATTATGTTGTGTTCAGATTATTTTTACATGCTGTATATCCTGCTGTCAGTCTTGCAAGGACCAGTTGAATGAAAGATGTGCTTTTCATATCCTTTTCATTTTTGTTTGACAGTTAAAATGTTCTCTCCCGTTTTTAATGAGTTTCGGTATAATGATGACTTTTACAGAAGGGCAGGTGTAGCTGAAGATTACACAGCATAAACACCTGAAACTACTGAAATATTCACTGTGGAATAGACTTTAAATATGGGTCAGACTTCAGTGCAGACTTGGCTAAACACTTCTGTTTTACACCAGGATTGAATACTCAGTTAATGGGCTTCTTTTCCAAATTATCTTTTGCATATTCCTGTTTTCCCCTTTGCTTCCCTCGCTGTTTGGAGGGAAACATAAAGGTAAACATACCTCATTAGATAGTTTGCAACAGCAGATCTCACTCGTGTCTCTCTAGGCTAGAAGTGAGTTTAGTTAGCCCATGCATTTGCCTCACCTGAAACAGGGTATGAAGGACAAAAAAAAGAAAAACGTATAGATAAATAAATACAGTTTGTGATGAAAAAGGGCCATTTCTGAATTTCTTATTCATTTCTACATATATTCATTTATACATTTCTGTGTCTTTGTGTGTTGTCTATGATGATGCAATTCCATATGGATTATCATAAAATGTACAGTCGCTAGTCAGTGGCTGCGTTTCTGTCAAAATGATTCACCAATGATCTTAAATCATTTCTGCAAAATCTCCAACAAGACTTTCCAGAACGTTAACCGGCGAAAGTCAAGGCAACCAATCCGGCTTTAGACTGAGTTAAGCCCGCCTACTTAATTACCATTGGTACACAGACACGGAAATAAATAAATGTAGAAATGTGGAAATTAATAAAAACATGTAGAAATACACAAATGTAGAAATACAGAGATGGCCTTTTTCATCGCAGACTGTATTTCTTTATTTCTTTATACTTCTACATGTTTTGTCCTTCATATTTCCGGGCCAACGCTGGAACTTTGCAGACTCCCGTCGTGTGCAGCGTTGAGCGTCGCCTGTGCCGGTGGCGCCCCCGGCGGCCGACGGCGGTCACTGCTCAGACAGCAGGTCTCTCGCTGCGTCGAGTCAGTCCGCCGCAGCAGCGCCGACTGGAGGGATGTGACCCCGGAACAGGACGCCCTCCTACAACAACACACCATTCAAACAGAGCACAGAAGAAAGAAAAGCTGGACCAGGAGGGGTAAGCTCGCGTGGGTCGGTTTTTATTCTCTAAGTGCCAGCGGTTGTTTGTTTGTTTTTACCCCCCCCCCCCTTTATGAGCGAAAAGGTGTGTTTGAATCCCGGCGTCTCCACTTCTGGCTCAGCCGCGGCACCTGGATGGTGTTTGCACCCACAGGAACTTCATTCAGGCTTTTGTCTCGCGCTATGCTAGCGAGCTAGCTCGGCTACTTAGCAGCGGCTGCTCTTTTTGTCAATGGTAGCGCGGCTTGTCGCCGGAGACTTGGCGGGACGTTAGTCCCGGTCAGCACGAGGGCTACGTGTCGGTCGTCAACAGTGATATTCGCGCATTCCCCCCCCCGCGCGACGGATATCGTTGAATCTCCACACCGAGATCGCGGCGGAGGCTCGTCGCTCGCTAGCTAGTGGAGCTACAGTCCGATCGCTCCGCGTCCCGCAGCATGACAACAAGAGGCGTTCACACTCCTTTGGATTCATCAGTTGTTATTTTTCTTTATGTTTTAGTTTCAATCAAATGCGCTTTGTCGTTCGGGCAGTTTTGTTCGCTGGGCAAGTTTTCATTCAGAAATTGTATTTTGAAGAAACCCGATATAGTGAGTCGGTAACCTACAGGCAGGAACTATCAACCTCAGCTAACGTCAGTGGACGTGAAGCAGCCTCTCGTTGCAGTTGGTTTCACTTGTACACACCGACATTGTGATGTGAGCAGTGATCTGGTTAACACGTCTGAGACAACGACCCTCAAAACAGTTTTCTGTTTCCTGCTGACCAGAAAATTAGCAGACCACATGCACTCAATGCAAGTCTGCATGAACATAGAAATCCCAGACGGACGTGAACGTGTCCCACTCACCAGACACCAGTCAGACGAGACCAGGCTGAGGCCTGGGGAACATTGACAATTCTGCTCCCACCCTGGAAACTATGTGTGATCACTTTCTTGCCAATGATTTCCAATATTCAGCTTTGCTTATCACTCTACTCCATTCTATTTTTGGACCATGCCACCCATGGGTGCATTGTGCCACCCTGCCCTTTACAGTGTCTGCCTGCTCCCTGCACATGTCAGATAGCTGACGGCCCTGTGAGTGGTGAAGCTGGCGTCCTGCCGGCAGCAGGGGCATCGATGAGTGCTGCAGCCGGTGGGTGTAGGGGCTTGGTCGCAGGCACCGAATCCTCCTGGCAACTAGCGGGGCTCGTCGTGGACAACATTATGTCAAGCCTGCCTTAGTTTGCACATTCCCCTAGCTGACTGGATGCTGGAGAGAGATTAGGACCCCTGGCCTTGCCTCCCTCCCCTCCCCGTTTTGTCACATTCGGGGCAGGTGCTCTTCAGCGGCTACTCAACCCCCTTCGAGCCCCGAGGGGACCTCATCAGCTGCCTGCGAGCGGCGTTTGGGAGGGGAGGGCTTGTTCATCACACAACCTCTTGCTCTGTGTTTGGCACATGCACTTGTCAGCCTGTCGGCATTAACCAGGCCACGTAGCAGTCTCCCGTGGCCCGCCACTAATATAGAAGGGCTGCTTTCATCCGTTCGTCCCTTACACACTTTAGACGGGCACAATGTCTTTTTAACTTGAAAACCAAACTCGTATGCATTGCGTAGCTCTCTGCGCAGTTCTTTGTCCGTTTTGCATGGTATCATGCATATTTGCATTTCATTGTATTGAGATAACAAATGTTCACAAATCAAAGTTTTTTTAGAAATATTTTTTTTGCCATGCCTTGACATTGGCGCTTTTGAAATTTTGCAACCGCACCCCCAGGGGACCAGCTTAAGGCTGCAGCTTCTGTTTCAATTCCTTAGAGGGACCCCGGTGAGCGAGTGAAGATGCTCTGAGATCATAGACCAGATTTAATTATGTTTTATAGCATGGTCTGTGAAAAAACCTCTATCAAATTACGTATTTTGGAACGTAGGTTGGCTAAACCTTTTGTAAAAATGGTTACAATATTAATTTTAATACAAGTTTGTAACGGAACTATAATAATAAATGGACAAGTACAAGTTTCTTGTGGCTTAGCAGAAGCCTAAATAAAGGCAAGGAAATCATAAGCTCCTCAGTGGCATTGGGTATAAATCTTCAGGCCTACTGTAATTCTGGCTCTTTAGGTCCTTATTAATTTATTGTGGCACAGAAATAGTAAGAGAACATTAAAACACACCCATAAACCCAGCTATGAACTAAGCCTGTACAGTTGAGTAGGATTATTTGAGTTCATGCCTCACGTGGTGACAACAAGACATGACCTACTTATCAATCATCTTTTCACAATCCAGTTCATCATCATTGTCCCCAAATACTGTAGGCATTGTTGTGGCCACTGTACATGTGGGGAGATGGCTCCACACAAAGGCAGCATGCAGACATCCAGTAAATGCAAGCCAGAGGCTTTCTGGCCTGCAGTGTCTGCTCGTCTAGCTTGCGCCGGCCCGACCCGGGGGAAGTCACCTGGTCGTGGCTGGTCATAAAGTTTTCATATGGGAAGGTTTGAATGTCTGCCAGTATGAAAAGTTATGTTGGGTCACGGGGTAGTAAGTCACAATTTACTCTCAGAATTAAAAAGGTTAACGGCAATTGGCAGGAAGAGCCGCCAGTAAGCAACATTTTTCAAATAATATCATTTATAGATACTCAATAGATAAGGTAATATTTATATTTTTTATCATGTCACAGAATATAATCTTGGTCACAAAATAATTTTGAATAATGTTTTAATTTCTGTATATCTAGTTGTGTCAGGTTTCTTGACATGAATCTAGAGCTGCAACAATAATCGATTTGTCACTGCAGCCGCAGTCACTACTCTCTGGACTTTAGTATTTCCTGTCTGCGTTTGTTTCTTGGTTCAACTTCATAATTATGCTGCTGATAGCTCCCTGCACTTTTTTTGTGTTAAGGTCATGTTGAAAGGTTCTGTGAATTAAACATATGCTTTATGGCATTTCAACAAAGTGTGTGTGTGTGTGTGTGTGAGTGTGAGTGAGTGAGTGAGTGTGAGAGAGAGAGACCTGCAGTGACACAGCTGCTCTACAGAACCATGCCAGGTTGTGAACGGCTCAGCTGACAGCCACACCAGGACCGAGCCTACTTAAGTTTCTCACACATTTGCTTGGGATGCGGGAGCAGATCATGACTGAATTCTCAGCTTATGGAGCTCGTAGGGTCCTGTAGAGTTCAGGCTTTTGGTGGCATCTGTGTGAAGTTAAAACTCCACTCAGGGAAAATGTGCCCGTCAACTCGGAGGCCTGTTGCCTCCGTTTCTGTTTGCTGGAGGAATTTAATTTGTAAAACAATCGGACGTTGTGCATCATGTCAGCCGCCAGAGCCAGTAACAAGCTTAACAAGTGGACCGGTCGGTGTGTGATCGGGTCGATGCACTGTGGCAGCCTCTGCCCTTCATGACCCTCAGCAAATGTGAGGCCCTATCACATTGCATACTGTAATTCCTGGCAGCAGGCCCTCCCAGCACTGTGCGGCGCCCACAGAGTGTTGAAATGGAGAGTGGCGTTACTGAACATCGATCCATCCAAAATCTATACCGCTTATCCTTTTAGGGTCGCAGTTGGGTACAACCTGGACAGGTCACCAGACTATCACAGGGCACAACTCTTCTCTGGTCTGGTCCTAGTCTGCATGTCTTTGGACAATGGTAGAAAACCTGAAACCTGGAGAAAGGCAAACGGACAACAAGCAACCAGACTTTTCTTATTTTAAATATTTTTGTTCTCCTTTGACGGCAAATGTGAACACTTGAATCAAGCCTTATCTGAATTCCATTTTCAAGTCCTCGCTGTAAAAGCAGTTACTCTAGATCACAATATGATTTTAGACAACACATTTCGATGGCTATATTTTATTTATTGTTGCCCTAGACATTATTAAAGAGAAATATCTCTCTTCATTTAAGTTGAAACCTTACCAACTCCATTTTTTTATTTTGACAAGCTTAATGATGTAATACAAACAAGATACAAAATCAGTAAATCAGAAATCAAGGTCATGTATTTTAGAAATGACTGTCATATGTGTGAGTCTATAAATGTACATATTTTACATGTACACATACAGAGGGACAGATTTTTACGCATTTTCATACATAGGTGCACAAAACAACTCATAAACCCATAAATTGACAAGGAATAAGCCAATCTAATAAAATGAATGTGGTAAAGTATACAGCTAAGCCTCAGTACTGTAACAGATGTTATTGCAGCATAGAGCTAAAACATTTTGCCCTTTAATTAATTAATCAGAAAATAACCAAAACAGTTTTTTAATTGATTAACCATTTCAATCATTTTCAAGCGAAAATAGCAACAAAATGCCAAACATTCTCTACTTCCAGCCCTCAAAAGATGAGATTTCCTGATTATCTTTCTCATATGTAATTGTAAACCAAATATCTTTTTGATGTTTGGCCTGTTGGACGAACAAGTAGAATGAGACATTTTAAGGCGCCATCTTCAGATCAGGCAAGCTGTTTTACCAATTATTCATGATTATTTAAAAAAAGATTGATTGATAAAGAAGTTACAGCCCTGATCCAATATATTTCCATATCAATTATTGTCTCGTGTGCAGATTGGAAATTTGATTCTTGCCCTCATCTTGGTTTTAGTTTATTTAACTTTCCTCCGTTCAGTGTCGGTAATGCAGCCTCAAGGGACCAGGACCTGATGCCTCGGTTCAGCCCAACATCGCAACATTGACAGCAGCCCAACCGAGGCAGAGAGGGGGGATTAGGCCTAGATCAGCATTAAAGAAAGCCTTTGATTACGTCTGGAACATTAGCCACATGTGTCTGGGGCTGAGCCTCCCTGGAGGGATTAGTGTTGAGCCAGCCTACCTCAAGAACCTAACATCAGGGACACAAAGGAGGATCCTTGTTGTGGTCCTTGAAAATATTCAAGTCACAGAACGAAGACCTTGTACATCAGAGTAATGCCAGAAAACCCCAGGTAGAAACGTTTTTTCTTAAAACGCTATGTCTGGAGTTTTAGCAGAATTCTCAAACTTCCCTCTTTGTCACTGCTTCTTTTCACATTTTCGTGTCTGTATTATATCTGCATTTTATCGCAATAGAATTTTTGTTCTTATTCTATGCTGTTAAAAAGTTGTACAGACATGAGACTTCCAGATAAGAAATAGATGAGTTTGTGCGTGTTATGTCTTAAGACTCTGAGTAGGAAGAGAGTTTGTAGAAATTAAGTTAATATTAATTTCAATTTGCAATAAATGTAATGGTCTGTTATCATTTTAATAGAAAATGTATGTTTAGAGGGTTAGCAAATACAAGCAAATACCTTAACTCCCCTAGTGTTGAAACTAGAGCAGCCATGAATTAATTAATCTTTCAATTATTTTCTCAACCATTAGGTTTGGAGATGTAAGAAAACAGAACAAAAAATGTTAATCACAGTAACCTAGAGCACAAAGTGATGTCATTAAATGTCCAAAACCTGAAAATACTAATTTTTACTTTAATGCAAGATCTAGAAAAAGCAGCAAATTCTCACATTTGAAAACTTGGACAGTGGAACCATCAACATTTGGGCATTTTTGCTTGAAAAGTAACTTCAACAATTAATTGGAAACAGTAACTTTCCTGGAGTCAACTCATCAATTTGTGGACTAATCATTGTTTTGTTTTTTAAATTCGCTTTAACTAAATTTTCGGTCTTCAAAATATAATTTTGTGCTTTTTGTTTCTCAAGTTGTTAGCTTGCAGCTGGACCCAGTCCGTTTAAAATGTTGTAATCCAGCACTGATTCCCTGGAAGGGATTATTTAGAGGTTAAGTCTGTGGCAGTGAGGCATTGAACGCCAGGCATCCGAGTACTGTCTGGAGCATTGTTGGAATTATAAACATGGCTGGAAAGCTAGATGGTTCAATTGGAGTGCATGGATGAAACTGCCCGTTACATAATCATATGCACAATGTTAATCACTGTTGTATACATGTTGTCATCCAGTTCACTGAGTGCCAGATCTGTAATGATTCCTGTTCCGCTGCTGCTCCGCTGCCTGAAATAGTCATCTACAAATGAGTCTCTCTGCCTCCTCCAGCCTGAAGGAGACGAGGTGAACTCCACAAAAGGATCTGACTCTTCTTCCGATCCTCCCTTTGTTAAGCAAGTGGCAAACACGTCACATAGAGGAACATCACTGATCACCCGCATTTACAATTCCACATTATTTCTACTCGCCACATAGATTCCCCCGATTGGGAATTTGCGCACTATGTGTGTTGTTCTCGTTGCAGGTATCGCTGTGGAAGTAGGAAAAAATGAAATAGACTTTTGGGACGATAAATTGCAACTCTCAAAACAGTCAAGAGCTAGGGCAGAGATGGTGCTAAATATGGACGGTTATTCTAAACTTCAAAAGCAAACATCAGAGGATTAGAAAAAGTGTTAGTCATGAAAGCAGTAGGCCTATTTATACAGAAGATGAACAGGGGAATATATCGACCATTGTGCATTAAAAGACGTGAAAATGTTTAAGGTTATCAAGTCTCAAAATATGCCTGAATATAAATGCAACTTTTGTCATATTATCGTTTCTGTCTTTAATAATCTCAAGACAACACCTTTTCGCAATTACAGAAACCTGTTCGTCAGTCATCCTCTTCATCTTCTACTTTTCATCCGTACGCAGTGACCGATTTATTCCCAGCATGTTCCTGCGGCTGGCAGATTTGTGCCCAGGAGTTTCTGTCGTTCTTCATTCTGTGTGTCATCTCGCTGGTTGGTCCCTGTGCCTGGAGTCTCAGCATTCCCATTTGTCTGAGGCGAGGAGCTCGGAGACGTGATCAAACGTGTCACTGCTGCTGATTGAAGCCACTGCCACCCCCCCTTCACCAACATCCTCTCTCCATCACTACCCCATCCAAACACATTTACACACCACCACCAGCACCAATGCCCTGAAGGTGCACTGAGCTTCTGAACTCACACCAGCAAACTCTCAATCTTTTCATGTCTGTCTTGCTCGGAGTCTTGATCAGTCTCCAATCAAACTGCCTGGTGCTTGGTCAGTCAAAGTAAATCACAGATGTATTTTTTGCCCGTTATTCATTATCCCGCTACTGGGTTTTTTTTGCGAACGAAAACAGACCAAAGTGTAAAAGCCAAGTGTCCATTTCTTGCCGGAATTGACCCCAAAACATTGTTCTAATGATACACACTATAGCGAGAAGCATGATCTCCAGCTGCTCTGATCTGGATGAATCCACACACTCACGGCGGCACCACAACGCCAGCCAATGGCCAACGGTGCCCCATTCATCCTCCACCCCTGGGCTCTGGGAAGGGGGGACGCCAAGCCAGCTCCTCAATTAAATATAACCCCACATCAAACAGCCTGTCAACATGCATTAGTGGTCCATTGTATAGATAAGAGGCCAAAATTGCCAGAACTATCACAGTCACTGTGGCTCCCATAGGCTTTTTATGAAAGATTCTTCGGGGAGAACAAAACCTGACTTGCATACTGATGTCATTCTTCCCCCTTTAATCCAGCTTAAATTTTTGGTTTTGGGGCTTGTCAGTGACTTATTCTCACTGTGTGTTTTAGCTTTTTCAATGAAAAAAGGGAAGGCTGCAAAATCCAGCCAATGCTGTATGCTCCATCTTGTTGGTGTGTTATAACAGAGATCTAATGCAACAGCAGCCGACCTTGATGTGTTTGCTATCACAGCGGAACCTATCCCTTTTCTGTCATCTGCATACGCTTTGGCAGCTTCTTTTATCCCTCCTTTTTACTCTCTCCCCCTTTGCCTATATTTTGCATCCCTGCCGACTGACAGTGAAAATAGGTCATTAGTTAGATGGGGAATAAGAGATGGAAGGAGCAGGCAGTGGTGAGATCTGTGTGAGAAATGCCATACAATAACTGCACTGTGACTGCACTGACACAAGGCCACCGACTTCAGATATCGTCACTGTTTGGATAATATGAATACAGTTCTTATCTTTATTTTTTAGCCTCGTAGTAAAACACGTATCTCCGGTCTGAGAAGTCAGATTAGAGAAACATTAAATTATTGAAATGCATCCCGTCTTTGTAAAAATAATCCTCCTGCTGTTGTTAGTTCGCCTTAGCCTTAAACTCGTATCGGCTCAAGAGCACTGCAATGGATAAAATGAAAGGTTGTGATGGAGCCAAGTTCAGTATACATCACTGTTGACAAATGAAATCACTGTATAGCTGCCTGCTTCAGTCTTAACCATCATTTTCAAGGCTATGGGGGTACGACAGAGTATTAGGGCCATATTGATGACACCGTTTTGCATTCATCACTGGTAGTTGAGTCCAATTAGAACCAATAAGGAAATAAATGTTGGTTTCCACATCAGCAGCGTTTTGGGAGCTCGAAAACTCAGAGTAGTGCGGACGGCAGTACTGTGTTTTAAAACTTAAACGGTGGTGTGCATGTATCCTGAAATGACCCGTCGACAAACACTGTGTTTGCACAGCTGTGATTTTTCTCAGGTCTTGTGTAATCTGGATTTGTTTGTTTCCAGAGCCACAGGAGCAGGGGGGATGAACCGCGAGGAGGCCCCGGGGAAGTCTCCTGAAGACATGTACATCCAACAGAAAGTGCGGGTCCTGCTCATGCTTAAGAAAATGGGATCAAATGTAAGTGCAGTGCCTCGTATCAGCACAAATTATGCTCACATGACGAAACACAAAGATGGGTAGTTCCGCTTATTGTCGCATATGAGCATAGTCATTCACATTTTCTGAAATCTGCCTCTTATAAGACTTTCCAACAACACATTTTGAAATCATCATGTTTTACCAACCTGTCATTGGTAAAATGGTTGCTCATAGAAGCTCAGGGAGAAACTTCATACTGGTCTTGAAAAAAATTGGTTCAGAAAACTGTCAAGAAATCTCAGCATATATTCACAATAAATCTTTATATTGCTGAACAGATGATGGCAGAGAGCAAACTGAAGCTCTACACACTTGTCAAATCTAACATCACTCGGCAAACGTCTCCACCACGTTTAGTATGTCTATATCAGGCAGAGCAGACAGCAGCTCCGCAGATGTGTCAGCTCAAGTAGTGACAGGAACCTTTTGCCTATATTGATTGGATCTGGGATTACCTCTGCAGATTAATTAACATTTACTACATAAAGAAGTATCTGTCAAACAAATTAGTAGAGAACAGAAAGAAAGAAATCCCTTCAAAGATTATTCCTGTAAAAATTCCAAATGTTGAATCAGCAGTGTTAGCGAGGTATGATTGATTTCTCCGTCAACGTGAGCTTATGTAATAACTTTGAATGTCACTTTGTTTGCTCCTCTTCAGCTCACGCCGAGTGAAGAGGCTTTCCTCCGAAATTACGCAGGTGTGGTCCACAGTCAGATGAGCCAGCTACCGCAGCACAACATAGACCAGGGTAAGC
This sequence comes from Scophthalmus maximus, assembly GCF_022379125.1. NCBI lineage: Eukaryota > Metazoa > Chordata > Actinopteri > Pleuronectiformes > Scophthalmidae > Scophthalmus > Scophthalmus maximus. The sequence continues at coordinate 14,286,916 of NC_061517.1, forward strand.
CCCCCCCCCCCCCCCCCCCCCCCCCACACACACACACACACACACACACACACACACACACACACATTCAAAACACAGATATTCAGCTATTTAGCTTTCAGATATTTTTGGTTCTAGTTATTATGATTTGGTTTTAAATTGTTTCAGAGTAGAAGGTGTTTATGACCGTCGGTTAATATGGAACTATGACTCACATATGACTCATCTTCAGCATGCGTGCACTGGTAGTTTCACCGCTGCCTCTCGGTAGTGGCCTAGATAGAGAACCGTGTCAAAATATTTGGGTGTTTATTTGATAAAGCAAATCACTGCTGACATGTGTTGCTGGGTGTGCTTAATAATATGACCTTGCATGTGATGGGCACTGGGGAGCGCTGTTGAGCTTCTTAAAGCTCCTTAACAGAGTTCATCAGTTGAAACCACTAGAGGGTGCTAGATTAAACAAAATAGGACTTGTGGCAAGGCACTGCAGCAACAAATTATAATACTTTTTTAGGAAACCCAAAAACTGCTTTCCAGACTCAGTCCAAAAATGGCTGTCACATATGAGTGGTGCTGTCTTCCTGTGGTAAACCGGCAGGGGACCGTGATCTGTCCATGGTGGTTTTGGTCCCTCAGTGAAGATATAAGTCGGGATAATTATCTGCAAAATTTCGCCTACAGTAGAGTGTTGTGTCTCCTTGTCTGTGTCCTTTAGCTGCAAGGAAACTCATTTTTTGAATTGATGAATGTGTGATCTACTGCGATGAAGAAAGATTAGGTTTATGATTATATAAGGTATTAAGGAGGCAAGTAACAGGCGCTGTGACTTTGTCTTTTTGTCCTTCCCTGGTTAAAAAAAATATATACATATATCTTCGTTTTAGTCTGCAAGGTCATATATTTGTTAAATTCAGTCCCGTTCTGCAGTGTGGGGTGCATCCACAAAATATGAATGTGCATTATTAACTTGTAGATTTCATTATTATTATTATTATCATATTGTGTGTTTCTTTATTAAGCTAAGGAATCTAATAATAATAATACATTTTATTTATAAAGCACGTTTCAAGCATGAGCACAAAGTGCTGTCCAAGTGAAATAGAAAGTCTCCTCTTAGAGGACATTTTGGAACATGGGAGCATGCATAACAGCAGCAGCATTGAAAATGGATATATATAACTATAATATTGTTGTAAATAAATAACCCTGCTTTAGGTAAAGTATAATAAAACTAAATGTAGTTAACAGGGTAAAAATAGGAAGAAATTCAGCTACAAAAAGACATATGAGATTTAAATAAAGAAATTATCAGGGTACAATGCAATTATATATGATGATATGATATGAAGTGAATATGTATTGTATTTCTATAAAATTATATAATATCTCAAATACAGAAATAATAAGAAAACATTCAGAAGATAATTATATGATTTTAGATTTATAAGTAATAAATTAAATTGAATAAATATAATTAATGAAAAAAACACCATAAAATAGTCAAATATAATTTAGTAATATCTTCAGACGGACGGAGTCACATCTTTAAAAGTTCATTACAAATTGATGAGTCATTTATACCTGAAGCGTGAAATTTGTGCTGCACTTCCTTGTTCCGTTTTCTTCCTCACGCCCTTTAGCGGATACAGAACTCGGTGTCTTTGCTGTGTCAATACTGCTCGAAAGTGGCTCATCAATTATGGACGAAGTGACTGGCAAAAGGTGCTCCGACTATGCATTATACATCACAAAAACAGACACATTTAGCATCATCTGGCGGCCGCCACCTCCCCGGTGTGCCAATAAATAATTTGTGGTCTGCATCTTGTCTAAAGTGCTGTGATTAGGCATTTTGGTAGATAGCTAACAGTTAATCACTTTTAAAATATTCAATGCTGTGCTGAAGGACGGCAGGTTGTAAGGATCAGCACATTCGGGATCCTCTGAGGTGGCGTGAAGAATATACATGCAGACGATGGAGGAAGTCCACTATGTGATCTCATTTGGACTCGATGATATGGTAAAAATAGATGAAAGGTATTGCCTAGCAACGTGCAGAATCATTGTGCCTTGTTAAAATGTAATTCTGCATACAAACAGACTTCAACGACAAATTGTACCTGCTCGCAGCAGCTCTGCCCTCAGGCCTCGTACCGGTGTAGTGTTGTCACGATAACAAATATCAAGACTTTGATCAGATACCTGCCTTAATATTTAAATACTGAGGTTAAATTGGTTAGTAAAAGCATCTTGCATTTAAGTACCCATTTTGTTAGAATCATTTTTGCAGCTGTCCACCTCTCCTGCACTGGCCACTGGTGGAAATAGTGTGCATTTGGTTTGGTGACAGCTGTGATGTCATGTTTATATCATTGCTCCCCACCTAACTGTTCCAAAAAGTGAACTCTAGAATCTTCTGTCGGCCCCTTCAATGTTTGAATATTGTTAAATTGGAAATAAATGTCTAGGGTTATTTGCAGTGGAGCCACCATTAGAGGTCAGGTGATTCCCATCCAGAAGGAGGGTAAGAAACTAAACTATTTAGGCCACAATGACAATCTGCCCCCAGCAGTGTGAACCTGGGCGCAGTTTGAACATGCTGATGCAGGATGCCTTGATATACCAGTGTCCTCAAGGGGTCTCGACGCGGAGCGATCGTGTCACGTGTCAGACATGGCCTCGACGGTCGAATGGTGGCTACACAGAGGGCATCGATGGCGTAGTGGAGACATGCGGGTATTGATTACTCCAAGTCAAGGCCGGGCCGCATTCAGGAAATGTTAAATGGGAGTGTAGGTGTGAGAAGACACAAAAGCTTCGATGTGATGATTGGTTAATGTTGTTGCTGTTGTCAGCATATGTGTGTATTCAAATAAGACAACAAATGTGTGGGCATTGCAGTGTAATCTGTCTTCCTCCATCACATCTGATCAGAATGAGAGGAAATGTTGCACAAACTCCGAATCATTCTCTCAAACGCTGCTTAACTGTCAAATGTTGTTCTGTTGTTTCCTTGTAAGGAACAAGATGAATCCAGCTTGGGGGTGGGGTGGGGGGTTCTTTTAAGTCTATGGGTCACTGAATTTGCATTTCAGATAGATTTAATTAGCTGATTACCATACATGCAAATACAGAATTTTGTTTTTGAAATTTTAATCAGGCCGAAGATGAATTCTCGGCTCTGGAGCTGTGAATGTTTTTTGTTTTTTTCACAGAGCAGAATATTTTGAGCAAGCAGGACTTAACATGTTATGTTTAAACGCTGTTATCATCATTTGAAATGAAGCGTGAACTCATTAAGTCAGTTTTTGTGGGACTTTTTTTCAGTGTAAATTGCTCCTTTTTGAGTTGTACTGCATAAAAACTGTGTCACTCATGTTTTCTGTGGCAGTGGAATACGATGTAGAATATATTAGTTTAGTCTTTTACACTCAGCCTTGTAAGTCTTCCTCCTTCACCTCTTTCATTCGCAGCTTCCCATAACTGACATTGTGTCACTTTAAACAATCCCGTTTGTTAGAGCCTCACACAAAGCCAGCAGTGTCAGGACTCGTTATCCTGTCTCATTTGACGGAGGAAGTTTACTCCTCCTCCAAGAAGAACGTCTTGAGGGCTGCAACAAAATGAGGAGAGACGTGGAGGGGGTTGCCCTAGCAACCACAGTCGTCCCAGGAAAGCTGGGCTTCCCTGTGGGCCTTGGTGTTGTTGTGACGTGCTGCGTCGGTAGATCGGAGCAGGTGTCATTCGGAGGACTGGAGGCAAGCTGGAGTGCTAATTGCACCGCACCGAGTGTGATATTCCATTCTCTCCCTCTCCGTCAGTCCCATCTCTTCTTAAAGAAATATGGCCTCATTCCTTTCAGATATCGCCACAGCCCTGCGCAATCAATACCCAATCTTGTTTCTATTTGTCTGTGATACAGTCCCGGTATCACGCAACCCTTAAACACCTGCCCATTTAACTGGAAGCACAGTGACACAGAGCAGGGACCTGCCTTTGTTTGGGGACAGGGCCTGGGCAGAGTTTTATTGATTCATACTTTATCCTGTTCCTCACCGCAGCATGAATCAGAGCCAGACACTGAAACACAAGGACTTGAGTTTTATCTTCTCTGTCTCAAATGTTCGGTCGTTTTGAGGATTTATAGACAAATGTTATCAGATAGTTTTATAACAATTGTTTTTCAGCCAGTTTTCTTTTTAAAAACATCTTGTCCTTTTGGCAACAGCAACCAAAAGTTCAACAAACCGCTGCATAAAAATCTGCTGCATTGTAAACTCATTTACTTTCTGGACATGGCTTGTCAAATTAATTAAGTTAATCTTTAGTGGATTCACTCAGACAAGGAAAGTGACTTGCTGTTGCTTGAACTGTTAAAGCTTGTTGCATCTCTAAATTATCCGATATTTACTTAAATAAAAAAAATAAAAAATAAGAGATGGTATTAATGCATGAATAATTCTCAGGTACTATTTAGCTATGTTATCCTGAAATAATAATAATAATATATAATAATAATAATGGGCGTCGAGGGTATTAACGTAGACCCACTGTGTTTGTTGATGTCAACATGTTGAGCTGGAGCACACACTCCTGCTGATGTTCTTATACTGCCCCTACTGTCGTTTGTGTGTGTGTGTGTGTGTGTGTGTGTGTGTGTGTGTGTGTGTGTGTGTGTGTGTGTGTGTGTGTGTGTGTGTGTGTGTGTGTGTGTGTGTGTGTGTGTGTGTGTGTGTGTGTGTGTGTGTGTGTGTGTGTGTGTGTGTGTGTGTGTGTGTGTGTGTGTGTTATTGTCAGGCTACCTTTTTTCAATATTCATAGTCTTTCAGATATGTGAAGAAAGACTTTGGTTGCTTGTGAATGGCAGGAGCAAACCATTAATTATTAGTTATGAATTCCCTAAAGAACATTATTCATATTTTAATATCTTTGGTGTTGTCTTTCTCGTTGTTTTGTTTGTTTTTTTCCCCTCACAATCTCTTTAATATTTATTTGAAGCCAAAAAAAACCAATCAGACTTTTACTTGTTGTTGTCAAACTTAATGTTTTCCTTTATGTTTTTCCTGGAAAAAAAGTATTTCTGTTAAGAACAAAGTGTTCAAAGTGTTTACATTATGCCCGTTGTTGTTGTTATTTATGTAATCCACCACCCAGAGCCGCTCTGTTTACCCTTATCGTGCAGAGCGAGGAGGGGATCAGTGCACAGCGGAGGGAAGGGCCAGAGAAAAGCTGAACGCTGAGCTGCACAGAAACAAACCGAAAGCTGTTTGCCCGTACTGTAGACAGCAGCAGCGGGAGCAGCAGCCTGCCATCCTCTGATGCACTCAGATTTTTATCTGTCGCTAGGCAACAGCTTTGAGGGACCTCACGTTTCCATTGCGTCGGCTAGACCTTGTGTGTGCGCATGTATTGTATGAGCTGTGTGTGTTTGTGTATTTGTGGCAGGGCGAGGTCCGAACATGACTCTCGGGCAAAACACTAAAAAGTCATACAGATATAGCTCAGCCTTCCTCTTGGCTCTGTGAGTGTATTTTCAGAGCCTTTTTGCTCGTTATTCGGCTCGAGTTTCGCAGTTCGGCTCGAGTTCAGGGGACATGTCCGTCCTCTGAACTGCCCGTTACACAAGGGTGAACTCTTTCACACGGGCACAAAATCATTCGAACTGGCCTTCGTCGTGACAAATGGGTGTTACTGCAGGGTTCAGTGCCAAAACTCTCCTGTTGTGTGGTATTACATGATCATCTCTTGTTCAAGTATCATAGTCTCTACATGCTGTCTCCAAGCACATGAGATTATTATTATATTAATTATAATCTAATAGCATCTCTGCCAATGTATACATATATATATATATATATATATATATGTATAACACTTCTTCTGTTTCGTCTCCTGCTTCCACTTTTGCCAGTTGGCTCCATCTTTGCCTTGTTCTGCAGGCCAGTGGGCTCCCATTGGAAGGGGAACTTGAGAGTGCATTTCAAAAAGCACGTCCTCCAAAATCATAATTTTTCTGAGGCCGTGATGACCTGGAAGCAGCACAGAAGATTAGCTCTTGAAGAATTCTGTTTTTTTGGAGGGTCTGTGCTGTCTGACGAGGAGGGTCCGCCCTTTGTGCCAAATACATGTGGAGGCTCACACAGTCCCTGCCCTACTTTCATATCTCCACAATAATTAAATTTAACAAGCACTTGAGGGCTGCAGCGAAGAAAGTCTTTTTATAGCAGACGGGCACAAGGTGCCGACAGGATTTCTTCTCAACCGTCTGCGAAGGTGTGGATCTCGGTGTTAGAGATATTTAGGTTTGTATCTCGCGACATGATCAAGCTTGCTGAGATGCTTGTCCAATAAAGAGTTTGAGGGGACTTTAAATGTGGCTGTATTTAGTTTGTGGTCTTGTATATTTCACTGCCATGTAGGGGTGTAGGGATTCTGCACGGCGCGGGGGCACAGTGTCGTCTTCCTGTGTTGTGAGATTGTGGACTGAAAGAACGTTTTGTCATTTTTATTTCGCCTCACTCTAATAGAATTGGAAATTGTATTTATTTATCGGAGAAAGATGCCTCATCAGGTGTGGGCAGACGCATCAAAATCCTGATGAATCACAGTTGGCAACAGACTGTTGAAGGATTCCTTATTAAACAAAAGCCAGATGACTAAGTCCTACTGTGCAACTGGCAAGGATCTATCAGTTGACTCAACCCAGGTGAGGTTGTGTTTATCGTTTGGTCGTGGTTCACTTGGCTAAAAGGGAAAGAGAACCCAAAATGAATGGATGGTAACTCGCCCATGTCTGTCCACTCGTATTTGTGCCCACGGATTCTTTTTCCGCAGCTCAGCCAGGTTGATATCAACTGAAATCTAGTACCGTTGACTCACAGATAGTCCTCAGGCAGAGCTGCGGCAGCAGAGGAGATTGAGCGGTATTGAAGCCTCAGATCTGAGTGTTATCCTGGCAGAGCAGGAAGCCTCACTGTGCGACGATATCTAGCGTCAGGCGGTGGCTTTCCGCAGCAGGCGAACATGGCGACAGATGAAATTTACCTGCGAACACCAAAAGGGTTTTCTCCATGGCGGTGTCTCACCTCTCTGCTTTATAGTCAAAGCTGACAGGATCTTTCGGGATACAGACAGGATCCAAGGAGCTGTAGAAAACTCAACTCGCTTCACAATAAAATTCCTATTGGGTGATTCAATCACAAGTGGGTAGTTGAAGACTTTCGTGGATCCAGGGATTTGAACAGCTGTCATACAGGTTTTTGGAGCCTGTTGACGGTAAAGTAGACTTTAGGTTGGAGCTATCCAGACGTATATGGATAATGTCTTTTGCGTGTTTCTGTCAGTGTAGGTTTATGATATGGTAGATTCTCTTACATTTGTGTACAAAACACCTAGTATCGATGTAAAGCAAACAGATGACACGTATCCGGTCAGTCAGAAAAGTAAATATTATTTTTCTGCCCCAGAAATTTTCACCTCAACTTCCCCCTTTAAAGTTACCAGCATCTTGAATGAATATTGTTTTAATGCTATTTTAAAGCGACCAAGAAGAAGTGATTTCTGATAAAAGAAACAGTTTTATCCGTGTGAAACTAATATACTTTAAAGACGTGGAATTGGATCGGTACATATATCTGGTACTCACTGATGCTCTTGGCCAATCACAAGGCTACATTATGCCTGGATTTTTCTTTTTTGACACAAACTAAACGTATCCAGTGACACATTTCTGGATGTTTGGTCTTCCAACCAGGCTTTTATGAGAAGCTGACAGTAACTTTTAATTCTCCCTAAAATGTGATGGAACCATCAGCGTCTTTTTCTGACTTGTCTGCTGTTGGTTCTCAGGTGCTGAGGACGTGGTGATGGCGTTCTCACGATCAGAGACGGAGGATCGGCGACAGTGACCCTGGGCCCCCTCATCCTGCCCCACTGCATCCCGTCCCGCCCCCCCGACACACATGACCCACAGCAACCCAAACTCCGCCAACACGACACTGATGAGCTCAGGAGAGGAGGGGGAACGGGGAAGGAGCAGAAGAGGGAGGGGAAGAGACGGCAGGAGACGGCTGCCTCGCTCGCTCTCCCCCGGCATTTTCCATCCTGACTCCTCCCCGCACAGGCTGGCACACCACTACCTGAGATGCACTTGAGTGGGTCACCGTGGGCTGAAGCCTTGGCAGTCAGTGAAAACACTCACAGATTGTGTGGATGAATATCAAATGTGTTGTTTTTTTTCTGGTGGGGAGGGAGGAAGGTTGCTTTTGTTCTGTATTATCTCGTCTATGTTGAGACGTTAGGCAGTGTTACATGCTGTGGTCGCTGGGAGAAACTGACCAGTCAGCAGCCTATTGAAGCAAAGAAAAATATAGATTTGGTCAAGCAGCGCGTGTGATGATGGGTCCTGGTAGGGGAGAGATTTTTTTAATTATTTCTGCTTACCCTGATGGGGCCGAAATCCATTTTGATTTAGCTGTTGTGTTATAAAGGCTTTTTTGTATTCTGTCATCGCAGGGGCCTCACTTAAATGCACGGTGTGTGCATGAAAAGAAGCGTGAAAGATGCGTTCGCTGTCTTTCTGGAGTGTCCACACTTCTGCTGGAATCTGCATGCTGAAGTAGTAAATAAAAATGATAAACACTCCACTTTATGTCCCCTAATTTAGAACCGAGGAACATGTGATAAATGGTTTATATTACCCACTATGATATATTTGTAAGCAGATATAATGTTTGTTACTGGGCTTGTCACAACTATAGCCTGTGGTCACCCATGAGTGGAGGCTGTTTTATAAACAGATAATGACAATATAGTAAAAAAAAATTTAAAAAACAGGATGACTAGGGTGAGTTATAATTGTTGACAAATACTGTTATTAATATACAACTTGAAAATGTAAATTTATCTGCATACAAGGCCATCATAGTGTTTTATATATCATTTAGTAAATGTTTCTATTCCTCCTATAGATCACTAACAGGGGAACTTAAAGTAAAGTGTTTCCATCAAATCGAATGATAACTCTTCTCTGCTGACGCTTTTCAATGAATATTGAATTATGGCCTGTTTTCAGTTTCTGGCGACAGGTAATTACTCATACACCCCAGACACACTTCACTCCGGTGAACTTATCTCTGGCTCTTTTGCTTTCCCAATTGATATTTTCCATTTCAGAATAATTTCACTTTCCAATCCTGCAGTGCTCACCGCCCCCTCGGGGACACGCTGATTTTTCTCTTATTAAAAAAAAACCACAAACAGCATTTTTTACTCCACTTAATATTCCTTGTTGTGATTCACCGTCCGATTCCTCCGTTCTCCCGAACAAACACTAGACAAACAGACTGACGTGTGTTGACGCTCGCGACAGGCCCGTCATTAATCATTCTCACGTCATGACGGGAGTTGACAGGGCAGAATACCGAGGCTTTTTACACGCTCGGTGGGATTTCTGCGTCACGGTGAGGATATCGTTTGAGCATACCCCACACTCGTTTTTCTGCTTTATTTTGAACCCGAGGCGGTCCAGGGTTCCAGGGATGCTTTTCTCACGAGGAAAGCGTTACGAATTAAATGACACTAGCAGACATAATCACATGAAACACAGGTGCACACATTCTCCCCAAACATATACTACTTTTGTTTTGGGTTATTGTGTCCTGTTTTTTTTTTTTATTGTACAGATAGTTGGGGAAAATACAATAATGATTTGATTGTGCCAATTGTATTATTGTCTTTTTTTTTAATCTGTAAGATAAAATTGACATAATGATTAAGAAAACCGATAAGAGACGAGTTGTAGTTGTAATTTATTGTTTGCTGAATTGACTACGCGTTCCTTCGACATGTCATCCAAGATGGAGAACCAGTAGATGGTCAAACGGGCGTCGCCGTGGCTCCTTGTTCACACTAAAATCACACAAACTCTAATTTTTAACTACCTTTAACTAAACACGCGAAGCCAAACATACGACCTGTGTGCTATCTCCGACTGTACTGTATCTCTTGCACTATCATCAATGGGATATTTTGCAAAAAATACATTTTGATATCAAGCACAGAGTTTTCTATGTTTGCTTCAGTGGATAAAAGAAAAGTTTGTAACCATGTTTTTATTCCTTTTGGTGATTTAAAAAAAAAAAAAAATCTTCTGTGTTTGTTGACTCAACTGGAATATTTGTTAACAGCCCACATGTTTTTTTTCTAGTGACATGCTCAATATTTAATGTGTTTAAGTACAGTTTGTTAACTTGTATAACTTAAAATAATTGTAAGTTTTTAAAGCCAAGCATGTCCGCCTCGTGGTTTATAATGTTCATCAAAGAGGAGCCAAGGGTCTTTGACGCCTTGCCCCCAGTGACCATTGTTTGTACATTCTTGACATTTGTGGAAGCTACAAGCTCTTTAAAAATGTTTCAGAAAACAAAACGAGAAAAAAAAAAATCATTTTTTGTAAATGTTATCCATTATATCTTGTCAGCAATAACTTCTATCTGAATGTCCTCAGCAATCATCGCAATGTTAAACGGCAAAAACAGATCCGTCACGCTGTCCGCCTGCGACAAAGACATTTGTCTTTTTTTATGTTTACTTTTAATTTTTGAAGCATTCTTTATTTGTCTATGCATTGTTTGTTTGTTTTTCTCTAAAATGTGTCTTACTGTACATTTTACCTATCAGGGTTGTTCTGCAGCCTTTGTGTGCGTGCGTGCGTGCGTGTATGTGCGTGCGTGTGCGTTCGACATTGAACTTGCTACCAGTTTTGATTTTCAGCATGCTGTTGTCAATGTTTCTTTTTACTGTGATGACCTGATGTTGCCTAATTGTCCTTTTTTTATTTTATTTTTGCCTTTGTATTTTATTTTCGACATTGATTAGTTGGTTTTGTTTTGTATGGCTGCTGACCATGTCTTGACTTAATGCTTCCAAATCCTATACCAACTGAACCATTAAAGAAATTTTAAACGGTGAAAAGTTTCCGTTTTCTTTCTTTTCCGACTGTGATAACGTTGAGCGTCTTCAAACACACGAGCCCAGAGATCACACACTTTGCTCTCGGAGCTCATATCGGCTGCTTGTCTTCAGATCGGGCCTCACGCTGGGCGTCCTGGGGAGAAGTATTCAGCACCAAAAGTCAAACTACGGGTGAAATCATGAGGTTTCTTCGGTTCGCTCACCGTCCGCATATAGAAAAGAAAATGAGTCATTTGTTCAGTCTGGAAAACATGTTCAAAGACAAGTTTGCAGTCGTTTATGACCTTGAACACAGCGAAAGGAAATATCTACTTAAGAGTCCATTTTCTGATCCTCTGCCTTTTGAACATACTCTATGTTTTGCAGAAGTGCTTTGCCTGTACCCTTTATTTTCACACATGTATGTGCAGTTGGTGAATGTGAATTTAAACAAATATATACTGCATATATCTCTTAAACACGTGTGGGCACAAGAAGGAATATAGTGTTTTTATTACCATTTATTCTCTCAGCGCTGAATCAATCTGTAAAAGTTCCCATAATAATAGAATATTGGACTTTCAATGACAACCGAGCAAATGTCCTCTGCTGATGAAGACTGTATGATCTCGTCAAAAGCTCCAGAGCAAGTGGGCCTTGAGGGGAAACGCTTTCTTCAGTGCTTGCGTGTTCATCATCTTTCAGACGGTTAACGTTTGCCATCTGCCTGTTCAGCTCCACAGAGACTCGACAGTGGAGGCGGCGGCGGCGGCGGCGGCGTCCACTAACTACTGTTAAATCTTGTCATTTAACAACCTCGTTACCAGCCGGGGCCTCTCGCATTTCTACCTGTCAGGTGTCTAATTGAGGCAGATGTTTAAATGTGGTGCCATCTACTCACCAGAAAAACCCGCCCCCTTCACTTAGGATGAACATCTGTTCACCGAGCCTTACGTTCACAGATGCAGAAGAATCCTGCAGTTTGGAGGCAGCGAGCCCCGGGAACCACGCGCCAGCTGCCGGCCACTTTCCGACTGCGCTGTCCTTCGCTGACATCAAAAACTTCTGTTTCTCCCCGGGACAAGTTGAACACTTGCACCACTCAAGCCGTCACCAGCACTAGATCCTGCTGTGAGGATCACATGTGGAAGGATCATTTATTCACACTTGTGTCGATTTTCTTTTGAACACCTGCAGATTTTGGGAGCATCGACTATTAAGATAGACTTTGTTGTCCCATGGGGAAATTTGTCTTGGACTTCAGTGTTTGCGATCTACAAACAGTAACAACAACACAGTACATACATCCAGTCACAGTAAAATACAGCCATAATAAAACAACAAATACACACGTCCATTCAATTGCACATGCCTGTGTGCATCATCATCATGGTAGGCATCATGTTGTCATATTATCATCATTCTGAACACAAGCAGCCACCAGCACCATCACATCATGTCATCCAACTGCACACTGCAGCTGCTCTGTCCGCACACACACACACACACACACACACACTGAGGACAACTGTCTGAGATGGAACTGGTCACTTTTAATGAGTGAAAAAATAAATTTCTTCAACATTCCACATTTGTGGTTATTTTAAAGGCTGATTTGATTTATTCTGGGTCAGTAAATATAAACGAAAGGATTCATTATTCCCTCATCAGAATGACTCGATGTGCAGAGTCGATGTCAAAATGTATATTTTTGATTGATCTGATTTCGTGATTTTAAATTAAAAGGATTATGTTAGTATAACCAAACAATTACTGGAGATAAGGACTAACGTAATAAAATGTCTTGTTTTTGTATTTTGTGTTCATATATATGTGTAAAAACAAGGGAGTAATGAAGAGAAATTGATGTTAAAAAAGATCCTGTCCGTCAATCTAAAACTGAAAACAGGATTGCCTGTCTCAGCAGATGTACAAAGACGGACAGTGAGTAAGACCTGATCTCTCATATTTACAGATAACTAAACTGAACGATGAAAAGAGTTCAGATAATATCCGGTGGTGGTCACATTTTTCTGGGGGAGTTGGGGCTGGGATTGCTGACCTCACTAGATCTCGTTAGAGCTCGAAGGCAGCCCTAATTGGAGGGGCCCCCCTCCTTTTTCTTTTTTTCGACAGAGAGTTTGAAGCCACAGGACTTTCCTGACCCCACACTAAAATAACTACTGTCCATAAACTTGAGAGGGAGGATATAGCTTTACAGCCCGAGTGAATGTGATCAGCTCCACCTTTCATCTTCAAAGAAAAAGAAAGAAGCGTGGGAGCTCCAGGAGTGAGCGGTGTGTGTGTGTGTGTGTGTGTGTGTGTGTGTGTGTCCCCTCCTCACATTATAACTGGGCATTATTAAGCAAAGATGGGAGGAATCCGGAGGGGGGGGTGAACACTGGAGTGATGCAGCAGTGCACAGACGCTCTGCAGATACACACTAAACCTCATTACTAATAGATGAGATTTTCCCTCAGTTCTTTCAAACCAGCAGCGTCAAAAAGCTCTTCACGGAAGAAAAAGAGAAAAGAAACACTCCTCCTTTTTATACATCAGACGCGCAGCCCTTTTTTTGTCTGGTACGCCCCCTCTGATCTGGAATCCTACTGAGACAATCCTGATCTTTGGTCTTTGTTCTCCTGTGCAGGTTGACTGACATATACAGACATTCGTATTATCATCAAGAAAAATACTGACGTCTGCAGACAGATGAGTGATTATGTCCTGAACCTTCCTCATGGAAACATATTTCATGAGGCTGAACTGAGGGCAGACCTCGTCTGTCGGCCTGCGTCACAACGTGTGCTTTTAATTAGATGTGAACTAATAATTATTTTTAAAGCAGAGAAACTGACAGAGCATGTTGTAGTTTCCCCTTTTGTGTCCCTGTATCTTTGCAAGTAAGAATCCTCCTCCACCATGTCACACTGTATCATCATTCTGTGTCGCTTGTTCCACCTTTGTTTGGAGCTACATGATGTTTGCACTGACACATTCACACCCGAGACCTGAACATACGTGGTTTGGTTTGTTTGTTTTTCATTTTTTTTAGCTCCAACATTTGATCAAATGGAAATACTCTGATTTCCTGTGGATCACACATTTCCTCAAAAAGTGGCCTGTTTGTTGGTTTGTTTGTTTTGTTTTTTTGTGAAATTTTGGGACTAGAATTCTAAATAACCTCCTGTGAGTGTGAAGGATGATTGGCTGCAATCGTTGGCCCTTAAGAGGTCAACGAGAAGAAAAGGGTCTGAGCGCAGGTGACCCCTCAACTCTCACCTCTTTCATCCATATATCTGCCTTACCTGCATTTGCATGTAGGCACAGTTGGATTTGGCCAAATATGTTTTGTTTCGCTGACACCGCCGAATATTGTGGAACTCCCTTTTTCAGAGTGCAGTTTCATTTCATCACGCCGCCCAGGCTGTGGGCCACATTGCACTGCGGTGAAAATCCTCTTAGTTATGATAAAACACTTTTCCAACACTGTACCAGATTCCCTGTTGCATCTGGTGGCTCTCAATCTGGACCATGCGTTGGTTTAGCTGCTGTGGGGTGGTGGGTTTGCTCCATGCGGACCACCTGTGTTACAGTCATCTCATTTTATGATTAAAAGAAAACCACGCGCATTCCGATTTTACAGGCAGCAACAAAAGATCCACTGCTCCCCTGAAGGCGCGCAGACTCCAGCCATCTGCTCCGGCTCTCTGTGGCTGTGATATCACTTTGACAGAAGCTCCTTTTCCACAATAGACTCTCAGGATCAACATACCTGTCCACCTCCAGGATTCCCACTCCAATGCTTCCGCCATGCGAAGATTTATTTCTCATATGTGACACAGCGCGTGGGCAAAATGTGTGGAGATGTCATCTCTGCCTTTTTTTTCATGTGACTCGTGAAGAGGAGATTATTGTGGGAAGGATTGGGAAGCCTTCAGTCTCCTGGCGGGAAGAACATGTATCACTGTGTCCAACGTTCGACTGCTGCTTCCTGGACTACAGTCAATCCAAAACTTACACTGACATTTGAAAAGAAAGTCTAATATTTAAAGTCATACAATATATTGACACAGACAAATGATTATTATGATTATGTCACATTTTTTTTACGCAATTCAGCTTGGAAAAGACAAATGTCACACATTGCCGTGCATGAATGGAAACAGGCTGAATGTTAAAAATGGAATCACTATTTATGAATCATACGCACAAAATTTCCGCTCTGGCCTGAAAATATCAAGCCGCCCCGGCCTGTTGCTGGCTGTCATGACATCCAGAGTGTGGCAGTGCCATCAGGACTGAAATAAGCATCAGGACTGAAATAAGCATCATGACTGAAATAAGCATGAGCGACTGCTGTTGCTGCAGGAACAGCATATTCTTTCAGACTCTGTTTAGATTAGATCCAACTGTACACAAGTGCTGCAGCGGTGTCCCATACACCAGAGGAAATCGAAGATAGAAATCGAATAACAAAAGTATCGTAAATAGAAATTCACAATGCGCATTTAGTCTCATCGTCAGATGTGACACTATTTTGTCACTGAAATATTATTTTTATATTATTATTCTCAGTTTAATTCACCCAGTGCAGAAGGACTTCCAAAAGGCTGAACCTTAAAAGTGATCAAAAACTCCTCCCTGAGGAGGTTGGGGAGGGAGAAGAGAGACGCACGGGCCAGCAGCAGCTCAGGCATCGATTCATGAAACACACTCCGAGCTCACAAGTTCAAAGCTCTGTTTGTTAGTCGGTCTCCCCTCTCGGCAGATGATGAAGTCCGCAGTGCGTTT
Source organism: Scophthalmus maximus (assembly GCF_022379125.1). Taxonomy (NCBI): domain Eukaryota; kingdom Metazoa; phylum Chordata; class Actinopteri; order Pleuronectiformes; family Scophthalmidae; genus Scophthalmus; species Scophthalmus maximus. The sequence goes on from NC_061517.1 coordinate 14,302,645, forward strand.
GTGTCACTCCATTCCCCGAATGTGCTTCACCAGATCCAACGGCAGGATCGAGCTTTTTAACAGGCACCCACCGAGGACGGAGCTATTTGTGGACTTTGACCTCAGATAGATGACGGGAGCCGTGTGGCTGGTGCAGCGTCCTGCTGAATGCTGGGAATGCGTAGAATGACTCAGCAGGAGTTGGCAGAGCGGACATCCATCACGCCACCACAACAGTCCGTTGGTAGCCTATGGGAACCGGACTGCCTGCTCTGACATTGTCACCGACGGCGGGGGGGGGGGATATCACCGGCCTCCTTCTGCCCAGGGGCGAAAACCATCCGGGGGGAAATGAGGAGGAAGACAGGGATTAGTGGAAAGGGCCAAAGTGTAAAAACCACAACATTCGCTGTCTCAGCGGAATTCACTCTGTTATCTAACATTTCCAGACAAGCCGAGACAGTTTTAATTGTGTGGAACCTGTATCATAAATCATGATCTATAACCCTCTGGTTTGAGGTAATTTGATTCATCGGAGACGTGTTTAGAACAAGAGCACCCGGAGAGCAGACCTTCACCAGGGCCGATGTGCTGTTTCACCCAAAACTTGCATTCCCATCTCCATCTGACCTACATGTCTTTAAAATGTGGTGTATTTTGTGAATGTAAATGTCATCTATTTAGCAATGGTAGAGAATCCTTCAAAAAATCTCCTGGATCTAGATTAGGACCTGGATGCCTCACAAAATGAAATCCCGTGTTTCCATGGTCGAGACCTAGCTTTGATAAAACTGTCGTGCAAATCCAGCTTTTTATCTTTGCAAACCTTTTACATACACCAACAGAAACTCATATAACACACTAGAGGAAAGGGAGGAACTGAAAAAAGCCCAATATGTCTCCTTTAATGCTGACTAAAATATCAAAGGTTTTGAGGTTAACCTTTATTAAAGTTACAATCTTTTGTCAAATCAGTGTAATAACAATCGTGACGCCGCCCACGTTACGCTGACTGAACGGTTCACTGGTTGCTGTAATGGTTCTTCCTGTCTGAACGAGCCACTGGGACGTCATTATCCCTCTGTGTGTTCCCCCCCTCCTCGGGCACCGGAGGTCAGGCTCACCTGCAGGGCAGCACCTCACAGTATCTTCTTTGAAGACCCTTGAAGCATGGGGGCAAAGGACAGAGAGCCTCTGTAGCGGCTCACTGTGACGCCCTGTATGACCTCCACAAAAGAAATTTGCAAATGCATATGTCAATACTAATTCCCAAAAGCTTTGCTGGCATGAATGGAAGAGACGCGTCGCTGCCAAAGCATTTCAGTACATCAATAGGCTGCTGCTGATGCACAATGATGAACCCACCGGATCTTATGTAAGACATGAACTGATGACTGGCACAGCAGCAGCGCCGGTTGTCATCAGATGATGCAGCTTTTGGTACCAGCTGATCGTCTGCGGCGTCGGCATATGAATAAACATCTATACCCAAGGGCAAACAGTCAGAAACCTAGTGTTTGTTTGTTGACATTACTGCCTATTCACACGCCCTTCGGCTGCGTTCTCGCGACACAGAGGAGGCGGGGCCGAGGTGTCGCCGCGTGTGCCGTCGTCTGCCTGCAGGTGCCGCTGCCATGGCAACAGTGTGTGGAATTGTCAGAGTGAATCATGAGTCGACCGTCGGCTCACTCTCTGCCCCGAGATCGGCTCCTGACCTCCTCGGGGGCCTTGAGAGTAGTGTGCTAGGGGAGCCGGCGAAATTAGATTCCGCCCCCGCACACCAGTGTAGCACGCTGCACCTTTTTTCGCTCGACTTTAAAATCGGCGGGCCGTCAGCCTCTCTCTGTCACAACCGTATCCTCGGCCCCTTAACTTAAAATTAGAGAGCAGCTGTCCCTGGATTATCTTATCCTGAGACAGATTCCTAGAATACCCAGGACAGAATTATCCTGACGGTGACAGAGACTGGAGGAATGGAGATGGGAGCCATTTTGGGGGGCGGGTGTCCCTAAATGAACAGTCAGGACAGTGGCCTGGCAGAGATGAACCCTTGTCACTTTGTGCTCCTGTGTGGCTCTGCCAAAGTGAGGGCAGTGCACGCAGCCCCCGGTCTTGATGCGTCTTTTTTGGGGGGTGAAGGTCGGAGTCAGGGTTACATCGAGGTCAGAGGTTAAATGTTGTCAATAGAGGTGCACATGGTCATGTATTTCCTTTTGTGTTAACACGTGTGCATACGGCCAGTTTAATCGAAAAAGCCTAAGTCCAAATTTGGTGTTTTTAATTACAGTTGCAGATTATAAAACAGTAGTGTGTTTTGTCCATGAGATGAGAGAGTGCACACTGTACATGTGTGTGTGGATTTCAATGTGTATATCTGTATATTTTTGTCTGAGTGTAATTTTGCGCTTTCCACCAGGAGTGAATATTCTCTGTGTGTGTGTGTGTGTGTGTGTGTGTGTGTGTGTCCTCCTAGGTTTCCTAACACATCCCCAATGAGAGCTGTGGCAGCCTGTTTACGGTAGCAGCGCTCCCCACAGGGCCGGGCTGCTGCGAAACGGAAAGTATAACCAAACACATCGGAAGGCTTTCCACAAACCGGCGTCCCTGAGTTGGAATCACATCTCATCATGAGGGGCTGCTGTATCTCCACAGTGGAACATGCCTCGCTGTTTTTCACTCACACCTTTAACTGCAGGGATGTGCTCCGAAGGGGGGGGGGGGGGGGGGGGGGGGGACGCAAATGAAGAGATTTCTCGTCCATCTCGATCTGGGCTCCGACTGTAGAAATATGGCAGCGCGAGGACGACGCAGTGTTAATGAGACAGCGTGAGGCTGTCGTTAGTGCAGGGAGAGCTGCTGGATTATTGATGCCTCCGAGCTCCTCTGCTGGGCTCCTTTCTGCCCGTCTCCTCAGGGGAAGAGGCGTGCTCACTCACCTCCAGCCTGGGTGACAGCCGGGTATGAATTACTTCCCCCCGTTACCCTGCTGACACTGCGGCTAGCGGCCAGCAGCCACACATTTTAATAGGGAGACGAGTCAGGGTGAAGCCGAGGGTGGAGAAGCGAGTGGGTGAGGAAAAACCTGCGTGTGTGTGCCTGCGTTCATCAATGTGTCCGTGTGAAAATTGTGGCTGTTGTGAGAGGAATTTGTGCTGGAGGGGAATAGGGCCAGAAAGACAGAAACACGGGGAGTGGCAGCGAGATGGAGGGGACGAAGGAGAGAGATGAGAGGAGTAAATCAATAATTAAAAGGTCATGTGCAAAGAGAGAGAGTGAGACGGGGGTGGGATCTGATGGGGTGGGCCGTGGTGGTGGTCTAAATAATACCTTCATCCTCCATTAATGCGCAGCAGCCAAAATCCTCCTGCTTCCTCAGGAGGTCACGGGATGGCGACACTAATGCACCACGGGATTTATCTTCTGTCCCGCTCATAGAGTCACACGTACTGTACATGCTGAATTAGTCCTGGGCTGACGTGCACCAGTGACGTACTGTGATTTGCTGAATAAAAGATATTGTCGCGTGTCGCTGTCGGGTGATACACGGACAGAGACGTAGACCTTTTGTATACAGCAGGCATCTGTGATGCTGGGTTGGTTTTGTGCAAAATGTTTCATCCACGTTGAACTTGAGCACGTCTTCCAGTGTACATATCTAACTACTGATTCTTTTCTCTGTGGACGTACGGTAAGAATAGGTCACACAGTTTATGTGACCTCAGTGACCACAACGAGGCTCAGTAATTATTTCTTCATCAACATTTTTGTCAAACAAAAGTAAACAATATGTTTGTTGGGGACTCTCGTCAATTCATTGTTGCTTTTGGCCTTTTCGGGGAATTTGTTTGCAGCGAGAAAAATATAGGACAACAGAGTTATTCCTTAAGACAATTCACTGCAGTTCCACAAAAGTATTAAACAAATTCTACTTTTGGCACTTTTCTTTACCTTGGAAATTGTAGTTTGAGACAGTCTCCATCAGAGGAAATGTTATGTGTAACTTCTGGTGACAAGGAGAGTCCTAAAAAGTGACATGGATGAAAACATCAAAGCTGCTGAGCTTGAATACCCATGATTTGGTCCATGTCTTTGCCTGCTATTTGAATATTGTGCCAAATTTTTAAATGTCAAGTACTAAATTCAATCAGTCGGTCAATTATCCCACGGAGCGTTGAATCTCATAAATGAGTGCATAAGACAAAAGGATGCATCAGAAGCAGCTTTCCACCTTCCTGATCACCACACAGCACTGTTGATTCTGATAAGCCACGTTAAGAGTCTTTTTTTAAAGGGGCTAAAACACCTCTAAGAATAATCACACGTGTCAAGCCAGAGGATCATGTGCCATGTTGTCTCAACGTCCAAAATCATTTCCGGTTTCTCTAGCTGGGCTCATAAACAGCCCCCTCAGTTTGAGCGGGGGCTGGTCTCAATTGTTCCCCCGTCTGCAGCGCTGACCCGGCCAGTGAATAAACACCGATCTCGGTTAACAGCAGGCTGACAACATAATCGTGTGCGGCTAGGGAGCAGGATACAAACGCTCTAATGGGACCTGAGACACAATATATAGCCAGGCCGACTGCAGGGACCCTGATTGATTCCTTTAATGTCTCAAACAAGTGTGTGTAAGAGTTTGGACTCTGTCACAGGTCAGAGGTCAGTTTGCAATAACCCTCCAGCTTGATATCACAGGACAGGAATCTCTCAGACGACGTGCCTCCCTTTTTTGTTTGGACTGTATTCGATTTTGCACATGCTATGATGTGTTATCATGTTATTCCTCATTCTTGACTCGGCCAGTTTCAGCATCTGGGTCAGTGTGCTCTCAGATCGCACACTCGGTCAGAGATGATGGAGCCACACACTGGCTCAGAGCCATTCGTGCTTCCTCCACTTTAATATCACCCGTTCGCCATGTGAGCCTCGTTCAGGGGTAATGAGGGAGCAGATTGCTCACTTCCACTGTCTGGACAGCAGGTTTTCCCATACACAGACACGATTTTAATCACAGACGTCAACTTGGGGGTTATTACAACAGGCGGGCAAACGTGTCTTGGGTCTGCATCAGTGTTATTAGCCTCATCCGGTGTGTGGGTGTACACATGGAAAAATTTTGGGTGCGTGTCAAGTAATATGTTTGTTCAGACAAAACGAGACATAGATTTACAGAGAGATTCGATGCGTGGTCTACAGAAGTCCCCGACCACAGCTCTGTCATGATGAAGTCCCTTTATCGACACGACGTGTGTTTAATGTGTTTCTCTGGATAGATTTTAAACTGCAATGTATCTAACATAAATTTTGTAAAAGTGGATAGTGTAAAAAAGAAATACAAAAGTTAAATAGATGATAAAATGTAACTCTGTGTTCAGTTCAGTTTTGTCAAAGTATCCTTATTACTGATACCTTTATCACATTTATATAAAACTAACATTTTTATTACTTACCATATCCATGACTTTTAGTCATCTTGCCTTTGCCAATTCACTTTTCATCCATTACTTTAGCTAACTAGAATTTATTTAGCACTTTTAGCTATCCAACCTTTGCTTACTAACTGTTATTATTTTTGGTTAACTGCCAATATCATCTTTTTATCCATTCATTATAGCTGACTAACTTTTTATCTGTTACTTTTAGCCAACTAACATTATCCATGTACTGCACTTTCAGCTTCCTGTTCTCTGTTTGCTTGCTGGCTGGTTTTCATGCACGTTCACAAAGTTTTTTCAGTGTTACGTTTTACATCTCAATGTGTGAATTCTTTTTTCTTAAATTGTAATTTCTATTTTATCCAATCAGTTGAGCTACTCCACAATCATTCTAATCGGATCTGGTCTGATCTACTAAGATAATGTATCATTTTCTTGCTACTTCCTTTTGCTACTCTACATTTGAATGCAAAAATGTTTATTGTTTTTATTCATCAGCTGCCAACCCCAGGGCACAATTGTTGGTGTTCGAAATGTGTGTGTCCGAGGAGCCGAGAGACCCCGTCGATCACAGATGACTGATTGGACTGGTTGTGACAGCCATGTCAGTGCCCCCCTCCCTAAGCTCTCTGGAGCAATAAAGCAGAGGAGGTGAGAGTTTGACATCAGCGTGACCCCCAGAATGAACCCTCCGCATGGCATGTCAGAGGTGACCTTCTGTGGGGGTCAGGGGTCAAGGTCTTAAAAACAAGAACATCAAAAATCATGGCGCCCACAGTCCTCTGAGCAACCTGATGCCCATCTGGAGGAATCCACCAAACACGGGTGAGAAATACAGACGTTTTCATTCATGAATTATGGTTTTTTGGGGGGGTTTTTAATCGTCTGTTTCAGATGCACATGATGAATGTAACATAAATCAAACATGTCTGACTTCAGATATCAGTGAACTGAAATATGAATGTATATAAGATATGTCATGAATATGGATGTGGATGAAGGTGCTGGCTGAGAGCTTAATCTGCAGGGTTCTTGAGCCCTAAAGAGAGGACCGAAGCCTCCATCTGTCAGATTCACACTCACTCTCGCCATGTGTTTTTAGTGCCCTGGCCTTGCATCAGCAACGATGGGGCTAGACGGCTGAAACTGCTGGCTGTTGACAACCAAGAGGGCCGCAGAATACACAGACGCTACTTCACAAAGCCAGAGAGTGACATAACATACGTCTTTAGGTAAAAAAAAATGCATATCTCTTTTTAACAAGGGGGATTGATAAGGAGTATGCAATTTAAAGTGCTTACAGAAGGCATCAGATACCAATAGCTTCTTTGTTCAAGAACCAAAATAAACAAACTCTGCAATGTATAGATCTCTTGTCGCCTGAGGGGAACAGCAAAAACCTATAGCTCCTGATGGATGAGAGTGACAGCAGTTTACGAAAAGACAACGGACAGTGTTTTCAGGACTTGGATAGTGCGAGTGTTTGCAGATGGAGGATGAGCCAGTGGTTAATAAATGACAGTGAGTGACAGCGCCGGGTGTAAGATAAATGACAGCAACTTTGGGCAGAAGGGAATCAATCACTGGTGGTTGGTTTTAAACGTCCCCTGAGGCGAATGACTTAGACAGCAAAGGTAGCTGCACAGCTTCTCTCTGTCATTTGTTGCCCGACTGCTGCCCATACAGACCCATTGGCTATAAAAATGTCCCCTGCGTAAGAACTTGATCACATCCAGAACTTCTAAAACGAGATTTAATTTCCCCCAACCAAGGATTTAAAAAATGAATTAATGAGCAAAGTCAAGGAGACACCCGAACCGAAGCAGAAAAAAAGAAAGATCGAAGTCTTTCTGTATATAAAAATAATCTTTCCACAAAAAATGTTCACTGCAAATTGAGGCTTATAGATTTGTGAGGCCACATCTCACTTTTCGGGATGTATTTTTGATTATTGGATAAAGAAAGTGAGAGTGAATAAAAATGAAGGCAAATTGTCATGCAGATCTCTAATCCGCTGAAATAACTTTTCTGAGCTCTTCCCTTGGGCCAGTTAAATACCGAGTATGCAGCTCCTTTGTGATAAAACACATCAGGAAACAAATAATTGACTCTCTGGGCACATCATTAATAAAATCACATGTGAGAATGTCATTATGTAGAGCTCCGGGCTCTCCAAACAATCACATTCTGGCCAATTATGTCCAGTAGAACAATAGTTGCCCATGATAGGAAAGAGGAACAGACAATGGAATTCCTGCATGTCCTGGAAAAGAAGGAGAACCAGCAAATAATAGCACAAGCTGCAGTCTAGACACAAAACAGGAAAGAGAATATGTGGCGTTTAACTGTCATGGCCGCTTTGATTCCCCCGATAGCAAAGTCTTTTTCTTGCTCCGTCTGCTGCCACCCACCATGACGGCAGCCCGCAGTAATGTCTCCAACAACGGAACATGTTCAACCCCCAGACTATCCACCCTCTGTCCATTCTGGTGAGTGTTACAGCCGAGGCAGAAGGGTGGAAACGATGGTGGAAGGATTTTGAATAACGCAAGATGCTATGAGGCATTTGTGACCTTCGACCATCCTAATAATGTGGTGTATCTAATCCTCAAATCCTTGTCTGGGGGCTCGAGCTAAGTCTCTGAGATGAATGGCAAAAGGCAGCTTCTTTTATTTTGCTGAGCAGCCATGAAATGGAGGACAACAATGCATCTAGACTGAGCTGTAAATATGGATAAAAAAATGACACTTTTTTAAAAACGGGAACCACCAAATTTTTGCTCAGATATTGATGAAAGAGGCTAAACAGTTGCATTTGAACTGTATCAATGTCATAGGGGCTCCAAATCTTATTCTTGCATTAAGAGCATTTAAGGTATCAATCATAACATTTCTGTATCATATGTTCCCTTTTATTGATAAAATCATATTAAAATGGGAGATAAAGAGAGATAAAGACTGCAATGGAGTGTTCAATATGACCTGGGCATTGTTTCACATTAGACAAGTCAGTGTCGAGTGTTTTAACACTGCTGTGTGCACGACCAACGAATTGTGATTCTGCTCCGATGTAAAGGAGTGGGGGCAAAATCTCAGTGATGGATAGTTATCGAAACCAAGGGGAAAAAAATTAAAATAACTCCATGACTAAAGACTACAGGGGACGAGAAGAAAAATATCTTTTGGGTGGACCGGCCCTTTAATAGTGTGTCACTCAAGAGTGTTGTGGCAATGTGTTGCTGATGGCTGCTCCACAGAATAGTTAGAAAACACTCATTGACTTGTATGGCCGTTTACAAATCAGAAACCTCAGGACGGTTCACAGATTACAAAGCACAGCGTGAATGTCAACAAGCCTGTATTCACGGCAGACGACAAACCATCAGCGGCCATGGAAATCCCTGAAGAGAAGCGGGCACTCGCAGCCGTGGATGAGACGGTCTGGAGGAAGTAACACCTTTCTGATCACTCGTTGATGCCTCACACCTATACACCAAGCCCCCCTGCTGCCTGTCATTGTCCCCCAGAGGAATGGCGATGGCCTTTCTATCTCTTCCCCAGGGAGCTGGACATCAGTGAGGGAGGGGGAGCAGCTTCCACTTTCTCTTGGCCACTTCATGTGTTGCCAGACTGGAGACAAAACAAGCATTGTGCTTCAGCGCTGCTGCTGCTGCTGCCCTGCTGCCCATAGACTGTCCCTGTTTATAGACCCAGCGCTTAATTGTGGCCTCACACAACTCTCTGTCTTGTCTGTGCTGCTTCTCCGTGATAATTGCAACCATTGAGACAGCGCGGAGCTCTAATGTTTAGCCTTTATTCTTGTCACACTTATATATCTGTGTCCTCTTTTGTGGGGCAGATATTTAAAAGGGGTTTTGGTCATTTACACCTTCTTATATATTCATCTATTGATTTTGGAGGAAGCAAATTGTCATCAACACACCGTGTATGACACAGAAAATAACGCTTGTACAAGGTCTCCTGTTCACTTTCTGTCAACAAATTTGCAACCAAACGTCCCATTATGGCCCGCTGACCTTTCTGATTTGTAAGAAAACAGATTGTCTGAACTAGCGTGAGCAGTCGTGATGCAAAAAAGAAACGAAAAAAGTGATCTAGATGCTTATAAGCACTTCTCTGATTGCGTCGCATCCTGTGCTCCTCAGGGGTGCTATCTATCTTCTGATGGGTGTTGATTAGACATCAGCCCCCCTTTGCAATTCCCGGCCTCTGTATTTCACACATTGCAATGCACTTGTTGTTCTGCAGTGTGAGGGTAGCTGCTAACTCACAAATGATCAAATATGCTTCTCATTTTTTACCAAATGTTGCACAGGTCTCGTTCACTGTGAGTGATATTTCTGCATAAGCTGCTCATGACAGCCTGTGTGACCCATGGGTAGAACAAGTTTACAATGAAATTGCTTATTTTTTTTTTTAGGTTTCTTCAAGCACACATGCATCTTGGAGGGTCTTTTCGGCCCATGGGCTTCAGCGGTGTGTTTCATTCAGTCATGATGACTACTATCCTCACAAGCCCCTCTGGAGCAACAGAAGGCATTTGGCCCCCGCCCTCAGTCTTAGTTTAGCCGTCTGTGCTAAACTAGCTGCACGCTCCCACAATAACATTACTGACGTCACTGGCCAGCGTTAGACACATGCTGCCTTCAGGCTCCCCTCCTGAGATCCGACTTCTTAATACTTTACGCTGTAGATCCAACTTGAACTGGCCGGGGCTTGAAAGAAACAGGCCTGACCCTTGGTTGAGATTTAGAGATAGGGACAGTGAACTATTTTCAGTAGAATGATGAGAGGAAGCACCTGTATAATTCAGGTTCTTAATAATTTTCAGGCATTCTGACTTTATTATGAAACAATGAAGTCCTGCACCTTTTCCCCTATAATTGTCCATGGTGTTTGCACACCATTTTATCGAATACAGATGATGTTGAGTTACACATAAGGATTATTTTTGCAAAAAGGACTACTTGACTACTTCCATGATTACTTTGCTGCACGGTAATACGACTGAAAATAATGAAGGTCTTTGAACCTACATTTTTGACACAGGAGACTTAAAGATTGTGCGTCATGATCAGGTAGCAAAGCATCCTTCATTATGTCATCTGAAGAGTCTGGAATTTGTCTCGCCTCCCAAGACTTACACTGACTTAAACATGTAATCAAACAACCACGCAAATGCATATACAGACTTAATGCATCACACGTTATGAATAATGATAAGAATTGTACTGTACTCTAGTCATGCATAAACCCATAAATAAATATAGAAATAAAATAAAATAAAAATAAGTGAAACTCTAACTAGTAGCTTCAAGTGTTGCTCGGCTTTTTCCACCTTTGCTCCCATGCAGGAACTTTTACTTATCACTAACTTTGGTTTGGGCCCTTTTGTTTGTTTAAAATGGGAATCATATTGGATGCATCCAAGTTACTTGGCTGTATTAACTTTAAAACTCTCGCCTCCTTTTGAGGTCATCATGTGATTCGGTGGTTATACATCACACAAACACCTGTCACCAGGAGGAGCAAAGGCTGCACGACGGGAAAACAATCTGCAACTACGAAAAAAAATAATCTCGGACGGTCCTTGAACGCAGCGAGCTGCAACAGTGCGAGAGGAGCGTCGCTGATTGAAGAGGAGAGAGCAGAGCGGCGACGGCCATCTTAGAGCTACCGTGGTAACCGACACTCATCCTCTGGATTCTTTTTTTTATTTCTCCCGTTGAGACAAACGCTCCGCCTGACTGACGGGGAGGGGGACGAAGAAGGCCGACTCTTCACATCGCCGCGGTCGAACTCAAGGTCGCGATGCGGTTCCGAGGGAATACACCATTTGCGTCCGCCGTCGGACTGGTCCTCGCGCTGCTGTGCGCGGTGGAGGCGGCTAAAGGTAACCGAGCCGGGGGGGGGGGGGGGGGCATGTCCCGTCGTGGGGTCGGACAGGCTTGTTTGTGTGGGGAAAAAAACACCCCCGCTGCGGCTGAACGTTAGCGGTCCTCCCGCTAGAAACGCCAAACGCGTGTCGCGGTGCGGCTCCGGAGGGATGCGTGCGGAGGAACCTGCTCCGGGATGGCGGAGCGCCGCAGCCGCAGCCGCAGCGGATGGATGTCGCCCGGGTGTCCCGCCCCGGCAGCAAGTGCACCCCGCGACCGGCGTGTCCGTCGTCTTCAAAAGCTGCACACGACCCCGGGGTCACACGCTGTATTTCAAACTCGCATAAATCACATATGTTTAAAAAAAAAAAGAAAGAAAGAAAGAAAAGAAGAATCCTTCAAAGCTGCGGAGGATGAGGGTGTCGAGGCCGCGGAGCGACCCCCTTCTGTCATCTGCATCTGTCTATTTATAGGAGCTGGTCTTCTCCTGTCGCCTCTTCACATTCTCCTTATTGAAGATTGAATATATATCTATACAAGTATACATAAATAGATATCTCATCTGCGTCGAGTTTATCCGTTGTTTAAACTTGCGCATGTTTAGTACTCATCAGATCATTTTTTTAAAGGCTATCTAGTATATATATATGTGTATATATATATATGTGTATATATATATGTATATATATATATGGATTTTAGCGGAGTGCTGATGTTTATTCAGTGTAATTCCTCAGTGAAGCAGGTTGATTCCTCCAGTAGCGGGACCAGTGCTCGGGGCTGGATGGAGCCGGGGCTGGCTACGCATTGCAGATCCTCTTCACATGCTCCTGTTTTGTCGGTGGTTTTAAAAAATTCATGTGCTGTGGGTCACTTGAGTTAAACAGAAAAAAAAGCCCATCACTACGATTGGGCTCACTTATCATCATCATAAATACATATGCATATAAGTGTGTGTTTGTGTGTGTGTGTGTGTGTGTGTGTGTGTGTGTGTGTGTGTGTGTGTGTGTGTGTGTGTGTGTGTGTGTGTGTGTGTGTGTGTGTGTGTCTAAGGGGTGAAAGTGAGCTCCTCATTTGCAATGTCACCATGGACACCACCGAGGAGGAACACGTCTCTATCTGCTGCAGGGCGGTCCAGCTCCCTCCTCACAGTCACAGCAGCTCAGTCACCGCATGAATATGAATCTTCACACTTGTGTTTTAACTCCGTCCTCCGACTCCCCAGCGTGGGATTCCTGTTTCAGGGTGTGTAAAGGCAGGAGATTATTAGTCACCGGCCACATCGGCGTGCCCGGGCAGCCTCATGATGCTGGAGGCCAGTGTTGTGTTGTTTTTCTTTGAATGTCACACCCATTTTTATGCTCTATGAACAGAATAAAAACTGTGAAAAGGGTGTTGTTGGATCCCATTAAAGTCCACACAGGGGCTCTTTTTTTATACAGCCATATTTTTTCCAGTTGCCATGTCACGCAGCTGAGAATGCCCAGCACCAGGAGGCGGCCATTTGTACACCGGTGACTTCATTTTCTTCTGTCATCAATCAAAAGGAAAAAAGGCCCACAGTCAGTCCTGGTTAGTGTGTGAATGTGGCGTCCTGCGTGTGTGTTTTTGAGGTTGCACCTGCTGACTCTCCTGCCCTTATCAGCAAAGGAGCCTGTGAACTCACCATCTTGGCGAGGGCTTATCTTTTACTAACCAAAGGTCACACACGTATTTCACGAGCCACCTCCTGTCACCTGCAGCACAGCTTTGCGTTGTCACGGCTTGTTGTCGATTCCTTTAAAAAAAAAAAAAAATACCAGGCACCTTGCAGCCAAATAGGAGGCAAAACGGTTCCTTAATTCGCAGATACACACAAATAATTCGTTCCTTAAGAAGTTAAATGCTCGCTCTGCTGCGATGAATGAGCTTCTCCTGTGCACACGCAGCCAGAGAAGGGAGAGGCTGGCTGATGAGAAGGTTCTTGGCTCATTCATCATCGAATTAAGCAATTTTAGATGAACAAATTGGCTGCTGGGCTTTGTGTGGTGGCGAGTCAGTCAACATATGCGCTGCCCTCACATGGCTGGGATAAAGTACATATTACAGGTCAGGTGTTTCTTCCCAGGCCTCCCGCCGCCCTGCGTTCATTGGAGACGCCTGCTATTGATCCACTCCAAATTGCATATTAGTTAAATTTAGGGCAATGTATTGACTCGATAGTTTTCTTTTTAAAATATAATTTATTGTCCAGGGGGAACCCCTGAGATCCTGCCCTGACCACAACATCATTAAAATATTTAGTTTATTTCTTGTAGGATATCCTAATGAGGTAAGGCATGCAGGGAAATATTTTAAGCCTTTCCTCCGTGCATATGGAATATATATATATATAATCATGAATTTTCAAAATGGCATCAGTTATTTTTTGTTATATCAGCAAATGTATTATTCATGAATATTTTCCACCATAGCCTTCACCCGCTTTCCTGCCCTACTCATCCAAAATAGATCCATTGATATAAGGATACAATAAACCAAAACGTAAGATGACATCACTGATGTGGTTGCTCCAGTAAAAACAAATATGCTCGCAGTTTGTATTCACTGTTGGTTCAAATCAGTTTTAAACCTTGAAGTAACTTGCAATCTGTTTGACATATGTCGTCCTGCTGTGTTGTGGCGAACAGAAACTATGTGGATGCACACAGCTGACAGTGACTGCATTGTTCGAGTCTCCCTTGTAGCTTGTATGCCGGCATCAGTTCACAGGCTTGTTTTGAGAGAAAACAACTCAGAAATAACATTAACTATGAAAAAGGGGTGGTGGCTACTGATCGACATTGTGATGACACGGGACAGGAAGCAAATCAGTTCAGTTTGACGTAGTTTCATTATGAGCATGTCAGGTCCATATCAGCTGGTAAAACAAATGATAAAAAAATGTCAGCTGTTGTCAGCGTGTCACTAGAGGTGGTTTTGATTGATGGGACCCATTTCGGTTGATGTTAAGTGATCTGCCCCACGTTTTCCACGCTGTCTTACTCCATCAGTCATTGGACACAGATGTAACTAAGGAATCAGAGAACACGGATCTTTGCTGAAACAACATAATCCTAAAAAATTGCTATTTTTGATTCTGATTGGCTGATGGCAGCCATCGCTTTTGAAGAACATCTCAATCCTGCAGGGGAATATTAGGGCTCTGTAGAAGGATGACTGTCATTTAATATTTTTTAGTACGAACTATAGGCAAAAGCCAACAGAGTCTGCAGAAGTGATCACTTTCCAGCAAGATATTGGCAGCCAGTTATAGTGAAAACAGAGTGGAATAACGGAATCAAACTAAATCAATTTTTTTAGGCTCAGCCAAATATAAGATAAGATATTCCTTTATTGGATGTCTGGATAAACCGTGTTGGAGGAATAGTTAAAGTCCAGGAAACTTTGTCAACGCACAGTGGTGTGAGAGCATTACTCATCGATTTATCTCAATGCAGGGAGTCTGGGGGGGAAGAATAAAACAATTGTAAACCTCAGGGTACGAGATGGATTATCCCCCCAAGTGTCTTGTAAATGGAAGCATGGTGGCACTATTCAGTCAAATCTAATCACTTGCTCTTTAGTTGATGGACTAAGGTTGCACCAAATTTCCCTTAAATCTGTTTTGTATTTGAATGAAAAGATTGATGAAAGATCCTGCACAAAACAGACAACCAGACTGAGGTGAAGAGAGACCTTCGCGTTGCTACTTCTGTGCAGTACAGTGACAACAATTCCGAGAACATTTTTCCCTGTATCGCCCTGAATAACAGTTTACTTGCCCCAGACAGCGACCCCTGTTCCTACAAGTAAAGTCTTACATTTTTCAGTATTTATTCAGAGACTCTGCAGAGGAACAAAGGGCTTTTAGACCCCGACTTCGGGGTCGGGATCTTGACTAAACACGTCACAATGTGGTCACTGTTCAAAGGATCGCGTCTCAAGCCTCTCAAGAATGTGTATATGAGATAATCCCCCGAAAGCGCTAAATTGTTGAACTATTTCGATTTGGTAATTTGCCACTTGGTGCTGGAAGAGACAGGCCATGAGAATTCAGGGACTTGATTTGGGTCGGTGGTGACTTTCTCTCTCGTCGGTGCCTTCACTGGCTGAATGGAGTCAGTCAACTGTCAAGAATGGGCCATTCAGTTGTGAATATTAAGTTGTGCCAAATAAATGGGAATTTGTGTCGGCCACTGAGAAAGGAGTTTATATGCGTTACATTCAATCCCTGGTCTTGCGGTCTTACATTAGAAGTGCAAGTGCATAGCAAAAAGTAATATTCAGACAAACATAAATGTGAGAAAGTGAATATCCATGTTTTTGATTAATTTATCCTTTATTGTTGAATGATGATGATGATATATATATTTTTTAATCTGGTAAATATGTTGATCACATAATTTAAAAATAGCAGCATCTGGTGAACGCAAAATAAACCACCCAAAGCCACACAATGTAGAAGAAATATTATTTTTCACCCATAAAATGTCAGTGTTGAAATTTAATGCCTCAACTCTGAAAGTTATAGCCATTTGTGTGTATCTGATTTTGTTGATTTTTATTATAAACTGTAATAAAAACCAGAGCATTCAGGTTGTAAATCAGGCTATATCTGCAGCTTTTCCATCTGTGTTACCTCCTCCCCCGAGTCCCATTGCCTCTAGCAGAAAACATTGCTCTTCAGAGCTTTTCACATTTGGGCGTGTTAACATTAAGCTCCATGGGAAACAGGTAACCAGAGAGCACATTACCTGCCGCAGGTCGACTAAACCCGAGCGCCTGTTCGGAGCTCCGGCCGTCTCACTCTCACTTCTTCACTCTCACTGGCCCTTTTGTGTCGTTCACACAGAGAGGTGATTGAGTTTGCGTTCGAGGCTCCGCGGCTCCCAACCCCCTCTTCAGCGTGGCCGCTGCACGGTCATGCAGGGTGTGTTCGGTCTCTTTGGGTAGAAGACAAACAAATGTTGTTGCCTGGCAGGGAAACTGAGAGGCTCTCCTGTGTGAGCGGGGTGTTCGGGGAGTAAGGGGCCCTTGAGGTCTGGGCTTCTTTAAGGGACTTCAAGGCTTCCCAGAACAGTCCCCAGTCTGTGATCGGGGTGGCAAGCGTCAACGAGCTCAGGAGCTTGTAAGGCAAGACAAACACAGAAGTGTGCCCACTGTTTCAGACTGTGAGCAGACTGTTCACTGATGGTTCTTGGTCCATGGAGTTGAGAGTCATCACAAGCATAATTGAAGTCAGTTCTTGACCCAAATCTGCGTGCAGTGCATACCTGCACATATTTGGCTGCAGTGTCTGGTTGTCGCTGCAGGATATTTCTGTCTGACTTCACCAAGTCTTGAATCTGCGGTCTAAACTGCCATGAAGGCATTACCTTTGTGGTTGCTGCTGAAGGCAAAGCTGTCTGCCAGGAAAACCGTGCCTCCCGAAAGTACAGATTTATTGACTCGTTGAAAATCGGTCCATATTTGTGGATTTGTCCTCTCCTCACATTCTGAGGGTGTGTTTTTCGCCCATTCTACTGTATCTTTGTTGCCACTGTCAAGCCGTTTAAATCGTGGAAAAATTAGTTTCACCCATGTGGGGGGGGGGGGGGGGGGTGGGGCGATGACGTATCTGGCGTTCACACGAACTCCAATACACAAACGCAGGGGGGGAGATTTATCTTCTCCACCCTGGGACCTGGATTCAAAAGAGTGCGTTTTCAGGCAGCGAAAACTCCGGGTGCGTCTGGACGGGAGGCGCATACGTGCAAGACTTCCACGTATTTACAACAAATTCGCTTCCATGTAGACAGGGCCTTAGTTTTATATGAAATCTCTTAGTAAATAAAGATTTCAGTAGCAGGTAATGGGCATGTGTAACGTTTTGCTCAGCGATGAATGATCCAGTCTTGTAACCGAGTGCAGTAGAGCTTTGACATTTGTATGTAATCAAAGAAGTTGAAGGCCCGCAGGTCTGTCAGCCGTCATGTCAAATGTGAGCTGAGTCGATGAAGCAGAGCTTCACAATGCGTCACAGGACGGACACATGGCTGCAACATCATCATTACACAACAAGCCCTCAGAGGTCCCCGGGCATCATCAGGCTGCTTCTCATAATTACTGCCTGATCATCTGCTGCAGTGATGCTGCTTCAATCTGGGCAGCTGCGGTGGTTTTCTCAGCTTCTCCCAGGGCGGCCAGTAGTCTGTGAACCCTCGGCACACTTCATTGTAGAACTGTGTACAGCGCTCTTTGCCTCGCTCTCGTTTGCTCGCTCTGTCGCTGTCTGGTGCTCTCCCCTCTCTCTCTATATTGGAAATCCTGCCCACTTTGGTGTGCCACTAAAACATAACAAACAAACTAGGGGTGTGAATCTTCACTTGTCTCACGATTCGATTCGATTTGATTACGATGATCCTTTGAACGATTCGATCCAATTCGATATCACGATGCATCCTCCATTTTTTATATTACTACACATCCTGGCTACGTATTCATCAATGAATCAAAGCAGTCAGATATATATGAACTCCCTTTTTTATTTTATTATTTTAACTGCTCTAAAAAAGGAATCTTTTATTTATGTTACATTACATTTTATTTGAAATCTGTTTTTGGCTGGGTCCGCTATTTCCTTAGCAGGCGTTACTACTACCAGGAAGTAATTTTGAACTCCAAAACTTAATTGTCCAGCCGCTGTCAGAAAAGCAACAAATAGCGGCAGTAGTCTATAATAGATTATGGTCTGTCACTGCATCGATGCAGCATCATCCACGTCCGCATCGCGATGCATCGTAGAAACAATTAATTTCAAGACCCCTAAAACAAACCCTCCTCACAGGCAGCCCCATTTTTACAACACAATTTTATGCACAATGTGATTACATCCAAAGTCAATGCACGTGTCATTTGTGTTGCCCAGTGCCAGCTCACAAATTTGAACTTGAGCAAAAGATTCTCACTCTTATCTTGTGTAAACTGGGCTATGTTGCACATGAGAGCTAACTGCATGGGATTGATCTCATTCTGTGGGAAACACTGAATGGTAGCGTCGTGTTTGGTTTAGCCAAGTGTTGTGGCTGAAGACGAGTCATCACCGCGGCGGTGTGGAGGGAGAGAGCGTGTACAGGTGTTCTATTGAGTCTCGGGATTACCACGACCTATTGTAGCCCTTACATTCTCGCAGGAAGCGTTTCATCACGGTTAATAGGTCAAACTGTATAGTCAGGGCTTCAATGAAAGAGCCGGGCAACCATAAAGGGGCTTTGTCTCTGTGCCCATGTGAATGGTCAATATGTTGCCCCATTCACTGGAGTCATGAAAGAAGTCAGCGATGGGGTCTGTTCAAGAAGTGCCTCAGCATAAAATTTGTGTATCCTCAAAATGTCTTCAAGTTTTAACTTGCCCAATAATGTTGTTAGATTTGAGATCAAATCTAGAGGAAACATTTGTGGTTCTATGCGTCGAGAGAGAGTCGAAACTTATAGAGCCTTTTCTATACAAGACCATTTATTGTCCAGTGGGTTAATCAGTTGTGAGGAAAGCCCAATGGTTGCAGTGGTAATCAAAATGGACAACAAATGTCTTTATATCAAAGAGGGGTCATCTCAAAAAAGTCAATAGTCCTCTACACCTCAAGTGTCTGTTACTAAGTTTAGTGGGGATAGCTGCTAGCTGTGTTGTCTCACCATCAATATTGCACTGTTATTGATCCAATAATGATCTCGAATGCGGTGACTTGACTTGCAGTGAACACTGAAACTATTAGTTAAAATTAATAATTTTGTGCCAGTTTATAAAATGTAGCAAATGGTAGAAAATGCCTGTTCTAATTCCTCAGAAGCACAGTTGACATCTTTAAATGTAAACCAACATTTCAAAACCATTCCTGATCATGTCTGAAAAAGAAAGCATCAAACTCTCATTAAGTTGAGAGTTGGATGCTTTTGGAACTTTCCGCTTCAAACTTATCCAGTTATATAACTAAACATATCAGTTATATGATCAATACACATACTCTGCGTATTTGGTACATCTAACTAAACTGTATTGTAGTTTAAGCACCACAAACTACATTCTCCAAAATCATCATCAAGTTGAATCTACATCTCTCTGAAACAATTTCAGTAAAAACATTGAACACTGTGACCGAAAAAAGTCACATGACCAATCAGTTTGAATATGTGTAATGGGCGATATTTGCATACAGCTTTCCCCAACTTTAGATGAAATAATAATTTTGTGATATGCATGTCCTAGTGTTGATTGTGGCAGTGGGTTGGTGTATCGTGGCACTGTCGTCCTGCATCACCACAAGGAAGGTGTGGATGTTATTATCAACATGTAAATATGTATATATTTTTCTTCTATATACTTAACAGGCACAAACAAGTTGCCTGTACAAAAACAATAACAGGAAAACATCCTACAATTCAGCAGCGAGAGGGAAGGAATGAGTCTGTTCCTACTTCTATTCGTGACAAACCTGCATACATTTAAAAACCAATTTAGTTCGCAGCAGTAATGTTCTTTTAAAATGCCCATTTTATTTCAAACAGAGCGCAGTACAGGTGGCAGAGACACAGAGGAGCTGATCAGTAGATGGTTTGGCATGGCACAGCTTGGCTCACACACAAGCACAGCTGTGTTTCAGCTCTCCTCCCTCTCTCCAAAAATGCCCTTGTGAGTAAAGGAAATGGACACATCCCATTATAGGATTAAATGCCATTGGCATTATTTGCTGCATAACAGAATTGCACACCGGGTTCTGTTTGCATGGCTGTTATATGTCCAGTAGCTTCACGTATGTGCCTGTCCCCAGCTTCTGACATGTCATTGATTTCTCCAAGACTTCTCCAGGGATGTTGTTCTGTCTGTTTTTTGCCAAATTAGGGTTTTATTTGTTTGGCGTTTAGCAGGATTCATATGCTGCTGTTTTTTTTCTATGGTAACCTCTAATACAAACACTTTGTTTGGGTAGACGTCGTGAGTGGAAAATGTTTTACTTGCAGCTGGGGTAATATCTATTATTTAGCAAGACAGCAATATCGCCCCATTATATCTGTGTATTTATATCATAACTCCCCATCTAATATATATATATATATATATTGAAGTGATGTCTGTGGCAATAAATACAATGGAGAGTCACCTAGTCCACTTTTCTCTTCAACCTTAGCCCCACAATATATAAATGTATACTTTATGTGCAATGATCTCCATTGTTTTAGCAGCTGGCCCCTTTTCTCTATTTTTATTATTTATTTTTCTGTCTGCACCTAAGCACAAAATGACACATTAAAGAGAGTGACAAAAATGAGCCACCATTCTTATATTTTTACCTCATAGTATCCTGCAATGGCAGTGTCTCAGTTTTTTTTGTTAAAGATACTGTATAATCAGGAGGCAGATTCTTACATTTCATTCTTCTCTATCATTGCCTTTAAATTATACGGCGAATGTAGTATTTACCACAGACAGTTGAATCTTTTTGTGCTTGGTTGGTAACGCTAACCAACATTGTCATGATCTATTAAGGACGAGGTTGGTTGGCAGTATTAAGGACTTTTTTGATTTCTTTTTGTCGTCCCACATGGGATTAAGCAACATGTGCCGCATTTGAATTTTGCCCGATTGTTATTAGAACATAATGCCAATTGACATTTGACACAACACACAAATGTATGCACTTCTTAAGCCTTTTTCTGCAGCATGTCAGAGGTTTCTTGATCAGTTTAATGTTGATTATTCATTAGAGAGAGTCACAGCTTTCTTCTGAATTACCTGCTTTGATGTGAGGGAAGGGCTGAGTCTGCAGGTTTTATGTGAGGCAGTAGTGAGGATGCACTGCATTAGGTGAATTAGTTTTTTAATTTAGTTAGATTAAGAAAATGGCAGTCTTCCATATGAAACATCAGCGGTGCAGCAGCAGTAGGCCCCTTCTCAGACTGCATCACTTCAAAACCCCTTTCTTAATCTCATTCCATCCTAAATCCTAAATCCGCCTCTCCTGACCAAAACAAACAAACAAGTCCCTCCCTGTAAATGGTAATCCTTCATCAGGTAGTATGTAAAGTATGTAGGAAATCACCCAATTCCCATGAATGATTTAGTGTATGCATTTGTGCAAGTCACTTCTTTGTTGGTCTGTTTCAGATGTTCTCTGCTCTGCTTAGAAAGTCACAGGAGAAAAAATGTTCTTCCCAGTCACTGCAGGTCTGATGGGAGATGATGAAGCTGTTTTGTCAAGTGGGCCTTGTTGGCAATTTCACGCATTGTATGTGAGGATTTCACGCTTTGGATAAAACGTGCTTTAGATTATACACTGCTAAAAAACATTAGGGGAACACTTAGATCAAGCATCAGATCTTCAATTTGTTGAGAACAAAATGATGTGACAGCGGTGAATGGAAACCAAAATCATCAACCCATTGGCGGCTGGATTCCAATGGGAGGTGTGAGGGAAGGAGTTTTTGATTTAAATGCTGATTCACAGCAGTAGTGCAGTTTGTTTTGAATTTGTCCTCCCAGATCTGCTTCTTTCTCTCGTTCTCACTCACACTCAACCTGCGTCACATTTTCCACAGTTTCCACCAACTGCAAGCATATCTGTGATATCTCTTGTTTCAATTGATGTGCAGTAATTTCCATCTCATTTACAGTCCCTTTACTACGACGTTTGTTTTTAAAATGCATCACTGCTTCAACGTTTGTGCCTGCCATCCACACTACTCCTGAGTTTTTGAGCGCCTAGAACGGAGAAGTTTGGAAACGCTGCAGGCCCCTTTTCAGCTTGAAAACACCGGGTCTGTGTATGTAGGGGCAGAAACTGAGACACCTTTGGAAATAATGACGCAGTCACCAGCATTCGCTTGGATCAGTCAAAACTCGACTACCAGCGGTGAAGGCAAAACGTTGTAAACATTTAATGTCAGTATACTGTTCAGTTGTCGGCATTCAAAGAAAAGAAACCCTCGCTCTTACTTACATTATTGTTGTTGCTTGTGTTCAAATTCTTTATTAGGAATAACCCCCTGATATGAACCCATAACATACGACTCTTCTTAGTAGTATGTTCTGTAAGTGAGCTTGACTTTAGAGCAGAAAGCTGATTGGCTGTGAGAATTATTTGACTACCACAGCAACACATTTAGTTTTACCAGTGTCAGCAGGCAATGAGATGGTGAACTGCTTGAAATGCACTCTTTGTATATCAAACTCTTCTCAGATTTGTTTTAAAGACTTGTTGATTGGTCAAGATGAAGATACTAGATAACGGTAAATAACATTAAATTAGACCAGCCAGATAGGGAACAGGCCATCTTTGTTCCTTCAGTATTTATTGGTCAGGATTAGACTGAAATGTTTGGCATTAACCTTCAGGAGCTTGAAGACTGCTGCTCAACGCTGAACCATTCAGTGCTGGTGCTGGTTCAGTGTACCTCAGTGCTTAAGGCCACTGGACCTGGCTACCGGCAACTGTGACTCTGTGGTAGCTAAAGCAGATTATTGTAGTAGTCTGGCCTGGCAATCTGTCTAAGGACACCCACTTCACTTTAGGTCACGAGTCGCTCAGCAAAGAAGATTGATTTGGCGTGATCAATTCCAAATCAGTGGCAAACACAGCCACTAAGCTCTGCATGTTCAGGACTTGATGAGCCCGAGATGTAAAGTGATAGAAAATCTTTATGCAGTTCTGCCACAGAGTGAAACGTTCTTTATTTTCAGCCATTTTTTTAGTAATGTTCTTTTTACTTTTTTTTTTAGTGATGAATGAGTTTCACCACATTGACACATACGGCAATCTATCCATACAGTATTTTTGTCATTGCTAATCTACAAAAAAATACACCTTTTCTGACAGATTAAGGCTCCGACCTTGTACCCAGTTCGAATCAAGCTGGGAACATTTGTTCAGTTTGGAACATGTGGAACATTTACCTCTCAACTCATGACCTTTCTTCTCCTGTCAAATCTAAATCAAAGAAATAGGAATGCTCCAAAAATACTCAATGTAATAATGTTGTAATACAAGCAAATATATTTGAGCGATGTTGAATGTTTTTTATTCAGTCATTAAGGATTGAATAATAATTCCCCAAAATATTTTGGTGGGAATTTCCATTCATTTTGATGCCCACATCAAACCAATCCTTGTGAAAGTAGCGTATAATTAATTTTTATTGATCATGTAATCGCTGGGAATTACACTAAATTATATGATAACACAACGCAACTCATTTGCTACGCTGAAATTGGATTTGGCAGGTTGACATTTAATGCTGTTGGAAAACCTCGCCAACATTTATTATGCTTTTGTAGATTTCCTTTACATCTGGATACAGTTTGAAGCTCATAATATAACTCCATCACAGTTTCTGTTATTTAACATTTTCTTATTAGTCATACACAGAATATGTGATGTGGAATCTTTTTACATCATGAAACGACTGTGGATTTAATTTCACAATGCAAAACATTTCGGTCAGGATTTAATTCTAAAAAATAATTATTTATTGTACCGACATTAATTCCGGATATTCTGTGTAATTTACAGAGCAGCTGATAAGAACAAATGACTCATAAAAGTTTTTGTAATGCTTAATTATTAAATGGTGAGTGCATTGCATGAATTTGTAAGACTTGAAAAATAATCAAAATTGCAGGTCACGAATACACCCACAGCCGAAGCTGCCAACAACATTTGTGTTTGGCAACCTCAGCCGATGCTTTAAAGTCACCAGCATTTTTAAAACAGAGACACAGTAATTAAACTATTGTAGACTATTGAAATAGTATTGCCTGTTGTTGAGATGTGTGTTTTGCTCTGAATATGTCGTGTGCACAATTAATTGCTTCAGACATTTTTCACACAGAATTCTAACATTCATCCTGATTCAAGCCGTCAGTTGATTTTTGGACTTTATGGCTGTTTGTATTTTCAAGTTTGCTCTGAGATACTTGGATCTCAATCAAAAAGACCACTTTTTCCCCCACTTCGTGTGGTCAATTCATGTGTTCTTTGATACGTCTTGACAGCTTATACGTAGCATTTGGTATAAAGAAATATTCCTCTACAAATCCGAAAGAAAAGTCTTGTATAACTACTTTTTTAAGACTTTATTATTCATTATTGGTAATGCCAGATGAATTATGTAACCAGAAATTTGGGTCACGTTCTTATTTTCGTGTTGTCAACGATATCTTGCTGTTGATTGTTAAGGCTGCAGCTGCAGTTTATCATTAAAATGGATTGAATGTAAGACATTGAATATATGAGAAACATTGAAGATTGACGTTGTGAATAATGACAGTGGTGGTTTAGGTGAGTGTGTAGAGGCAGCATGTCTGAACAAATCAGGATTTCAACAAATAATGGCTTCACTGCATTATTAATTAACTTTAAAAAAAAAGAAAAAGGTTCCCTCTGATAAAATGGTGATATAACCTTTCAAAGACTTTGCGCAATAAGTGTGATCAAACAGTTAAAAGAAAAGTGGTGTAGTGCAATCGGCAGCCCTAATTAACTTAAGGTGATGCCGTGCCTGAAGTAAATCTATTGTTCCGAAATACGGGCAAAGAAATACATGAATAATTTGGACATACACTACGACTTGGTTGTTGTGTTACTGCCTTGTCCTCGGGAAAATGTGCCTAGTCTGCTTACCTCTCCCAGAGTTGCTGTCCCCCACAGTGCGCTGTCAGCCAGAGTTAGCATCACCTCTGCAGATCAGTAGCACAGGAATGCCATCCTCTCCTCTGGCTCTGGAGCGAGCACATATTGGATGTAAGAGAGTTGCGTCTCCCCTGCGTCAATGCTGTTTTCTAAGTCAGCCCGAATATGTCACTCACTGCAGCTTTTTCTGCTGCCGCCAGTTACGCCAGTTAGCCGAGGAGCTGCCCAGGTCGACGAACTCACAGAGCTGTCAAAGGCCCCAACTACTGCTCCACAAAGCATCCTAGAAAAAGATGGAAATTAGGGCCTTATATATATAAATATATATATATATATATATTTTTTTTTTTAATCTGTCAATGATTCCTAGGATGTCGAAATGTCATTGAGGCTTGATATTTTAGTTTAGCCATATTCTTGATCATAAATAACTATGAATTGAAAAAAAAATTACAAATACAACCAAATAAATAGAGGTTGAATTTATTTCACCTAAAATGTAAACATAGATGCACATTTAAAATATCGGTCAGGCTCTAGTGGGAATCGCTAGTGTGCCGATGAGATAAAGAAAACAAGACATCTGTGGACAGAAATTATTTGTATTTGAGACTTTTTTCCCCTTTATAGTAGCCACTAATGTTTTCTCTCTCTGTTTCTCATAGTCAATAAACATAAACCATGGATTGAGACGACGTACCACGGGATTGTTACGGAAAACGATGACAAAGTACTATTGGACCCCCCTCTAATCGCACTGGACAAGGATGCTCCTCTACGCTACGCAGGTGAGAGAGGAGGTGTAATGCTGCTGCCGCCGCCGCCGCCGCTGCTGCTGCACCTTAACTACCTCAGCTTCACTTAATTTGAAATGACTCTCCTCACATTTCACACCAAATAAAGGAGAAAACACACTAGTTACTCTGCAATGTTAAAGCCTTCAGATCAAGATTTGATGGATGGAGATAATGTATGAATACTTTGAGCTGCAAACATTTCAATGTCATTGTTTTGAACATTTAAACAGATGCAAGATGTTTGTTCAAGCACTTCTGGTGGCAGATGTGTGTTCAATGGCATTCTGCACATTTCATTATTATGACATGCCTGTCACACTGACAAACAGCTGGCTGCCATATCCACCAGACCAGCCCTTTTGATATTCCGATCAAAATAGTCTTTCATGTCAGTTTTTTTTTCCTCGCAGCGGTGGGGCACAATTAGTGTGCTTTATGTACCCAGGCAGCATTGGCTCTGGGGGCTTTTTAATCACATCACGATTGACTTTGGTCAGAATTCAAGGCACCGCAGCAGTGGAAATGATTTCCCACCATTTCACATGACACGAGTTGTGCGATCTATTGTCTGCTATTCTCCTCACACTCGATGCTCAGATAAATTCCCCTGATTCTGCAAGTGAGGCTTAAAATCCATGCACCAGTAAGAAGACTTGCCAAATGTAATGCCCTTCAAAAAAAAGTGGTGCTAATGTGACAGATCACAGGAGCTGATCAGCCATGCAGGTCGACCACTTCAGCAAGAGGCCCATGATTTCTGAGGGGCAGGAGCTTCAATAATATTCCCATTCTCCGCATGATGTTTGTCTCCTTTCACAGTAAATCAGCATTGAATGCAGAGCCTGGTTCTCCCTCTTCTTTCACTGGGGGGCTCCCTATTTCGATGAGCAGGACTTTAGCGAATGGACTGCGTGTCCCTGTGAACTGGCTCTCGGGGACAGAGCGAGCAATCTGGTCTCACGTGGCAGCGGGGGTGACCGGGCTCTGACGTGCCGGCCTCCTTCTAGTCGGCCCATCTGTGCCAACAAACAGGGTTCACTGTAAAGCTGACCCGCAGGCCATCCAAAAGCCCAGTCACAGGCTCTTTAGTCAGATCAGCGCGAATAGGTGAATACTGGCATGAGCGAGGAGCCACTGCAGTGTTTCGTGTGTATTAGGATGATACACTGTGCGACTGTCTTTCTGTGTGTTTTGTGCATGTCTGTGTGGTAAGTTCAGACAGGGTGACTAGACTCAAAATGGCTAAAACCGAAACCGTCGCAAACTAGAAAATGAACTCATGGACGATTGTGTTCTAAACCGAGAGAGGAAAACAAAGCAGAAGAATCTGGGTTATTTTATGTATGAAGGAATGTTTTGATAGTAAATACTATTAATGATAGAGAATGATAGAAAGAGGAGAGAGAAACAGATACGCGTGTTCCTCCAAAGGGGTTAATTAGATGCCTCTGAAAATACAGCATATTGATCTAGCCTGTAAATGTAATTATATTATAATTTTCTGTACCAGCAGCTTAAATGACCACTGCTGGCCAAGACTGTAAAGTCGATACTGGCCATCACTGTGATGGCTGATGTGATCTGAGCTGAGAGGCCTGTGTGACCGGTGAAAAGCGGAGGAATTCCTAAAGCCCTGTTGCGAGCTGGTCATTAGAGCTGTATAGCGAACACGGAGGCCCACAACTCCCAGCAGCCTGACCGGCCCTGGACCGCAGCCCCCTAATGTGAAATCCATTTTTAATTGTTTAGTAGGTGAAAACAAAATGACTGAGTCCAACCCACCGGAGGCCCCGACAGGACTTTAAAACAAACAGCCAATGTGTTGCTGCCCACATTTCTTCCTCTCATCCTCCTTTTCACTTGAATGGGGGAAAATGGGGTCTGGGAATTTTGGACCCTACTGGATGTATTTTGAATTGTTATCAGAATTTATGAACTGATTAACTAGATTCCGCAAAATTAAGCGTGATGTTTTGAAAACTGCAAAGACTCAAGCATCTTTCTCACACCTTTTAATCCATCCTTTCTTTCAAACGGCAGAGTGATTTTTTGATTGTGAAGGGTTTGGTGAGAGTATGTTTCCTTCCTGTCCTCCCTGTGTTTTCTCTGAGCTTCCCACTCTTCTTTTAACTGATCTGGATTTATCTTCTCTCCCTTCCTTGTAGAGAGTTTTGAGGTGACCCTCACTGAAGAAGGTGATCTTGGGCTCTTTCTTCTGCCTTGTGCTTAGTTGTTACTATTAACCCACTAACGCAACAAAAAAAAGCATCATCCACACGTTTACACAGCAACTCCCGCCATGCTCTGTAATCTCCCCATTTGGTTTTTTCGATTTTGGTTTTCTCACCCTGGATATTTTGAAGTTCCAACAGCTGGATGAAAAGTGTGATGTGGGGCTGAGTTTACTTAGAAATATCTGTGCATGAGACATCCATTGCAGTTTGCAGACCCTAACAGTTTTTCAGCTGTCACTCAGAAACAGAAAGCTGCTTTAAACAGGAGTTCTCAGTTACTGTGTCCAATTCAAACCTTTTTACTCAAAAACTACGGAAGGAAAATCCAAATTTGGGATCATAATAAAAAAATTCTTGGAAAAAAATGTAAAATCTAAAAGGACACAAGATGATTTTATAACCTGTTAAAACTCTTGGCAATTGGATCATAAATCAACAATGGATTTGTTTTTTAAAGAGAACGACAAACGTTCTGAAACAGAATGTCTTAGTTCGTGGTGCCTCCCAGTGACCGTCCAGGTCTGTGCAGGTACAGTGACTCCTGTGGATTTTTCTGACCTTTCAATCTTCAAATGAAAGCTGCTGAGATTGTTAACTAATGCAAACTCTCTCCGCTGCAAAGTTTCTGTTGTTGCATCTTTGCCTCAGTGGATCTCTTTTGAGTTAATCCTCCACCACTAATCTCTCCATTAGCATGGCTGCAGTTGTCATTTGATGTGGATGTCAAGCAAGTTGATATTTCTAACCCCAGTTCTCATCCAGTACGTTTTTTTTGTTTGAATACTCCTATTGTACCAGTTTGGTTCTCTTATGATTTTATTTCAATTAATTTTCCAAATTACACTGGAAGACTTCCTCAAATTATGAAAAAGAAATGGTGTTGTCCAAGATTTTTTTCATTTCTTTCACAGACCCTTTGGGTGTTTGATGGCTGAATTGGTGCTGGATCACATATCACAGCGGTCACTATGGCAAAGAATTTCCATTTTTTTTATTTACGTTAATTTTGTTTTCTCTTGAGATAGGTTGTACATTTTAATTCATTACAGAGATAAATGATCTTCACTTCAAATACTGTTCTCTTATTTACTTAATTTTTTTTGTTGGTTTCATGACTTTGATTTTTAATATCTTCCTGTGAAATGCCTGTCCACATCTTTTCGGTTTCTGCCTGCATGACTGGATGCAATATTTTCAAGTGGCTTGGAAAAGACACTGTGTACTTGTACTAAATATCCCACACCCTCTCCCAATCTCCCTCTTCCCCCCAAACTACTCACCCATTTGACGGTGCTTTTGGGCTTCCTCCACAGACACCACCCACCCCAATCTACAACTCCCTGGCTCCCAAAAAGCAAAATGTGGCTGATATTTTTCTTTTTTTTTGCGTGAATTTATTTGTTTCTTTGCTTGAGCATAATTGTTCATTTGAACAATGGAATTTCACCCTTGGTGTCAGTTATTCTAAGCAAACTCTCCCTTGACTCTTGGCGTGTTCAGGTGAGATTTGTGGCTTCAGGATCCACGGGCAGAATGTCCCCTTTGAGGCAGTGGTCCTGGACAAGTCCACTGGCGAGGGGGTCATCCGAGCCAAGGACAAGCTGGACTGTGAGCTGCAGAAGGAGCACACCTTCACCATCCAGGCGTACGACTGTGGAGAGGGTCCTGATGGTGCCAACATGAAGAAATCCCACAAGTGAGTCATTCCCGGCCAGTTCCCAGTCCGTCTTGACCAGATTATTTTTAGTTTAAACAATTAGTTCAGTTCTGTTAAGAAAAGGTCTTGAATATTGATTGCTCATTAAAAAATAAAACTAAAACCTTCTCATATCTATATAGGATGAATTAGGTTACATCCAGGAAATTTGCCCGTTTGTTTTGAAATGTGAGAGTACAGACCGACCACAAGGTGAATGAACTGTGTGAATGTTGATATGTGATTTTCACCATGAATTCAAAAGTAAAATACTGTAAAACCAATGATGATCACTGATGGTGGGAACTGCTGCGGCAGTGATGCCCAAAGCAAAAATCAGTTAGTAACTATGGTAACATGAACGAAAGGAGCAAATTTTATTTATTATCCTTTTGTAGATTTCCTTTGTGTCTGGTGCCACTGCATGAGAAATACAAGAACAACAGAAGACATTATAATTCAATATGGCCATCAAACAGCATAGCGCTTCAAATGCATATCCATAGTAACAACACTGTAGATATTCCTCATAATTACACAAAACAAGTCACTTATTTTTCTTCTGTTTCTGCTGGTCTGATTATAAGCATTCATAGTCCAGACTGTAGCCAGACTCTGTATGTCATAAATTATCACAATTATTTCTTCTTGAGCACATTCAACGAATCAATGAATGAATGGACTTCAAAATCATCTTGACTTCAAACTTCCCCGGCTAACAGCGCCCTGTCTTAAATGTTCTCTTACCAGGGCCACTGTCCACATCCAAGTGAACGACATCAACGAGTATTCGCCAGTGTTCAAGGAGAAGTCCTACAAAGCCACGGTCATCGAGGGAAAGAAGTACGACAGCATCCTGAAGGTGGAGGCGGTGGACGCCGACTGCTCCTTCCAGTTCAGCCAAATCTGCAACTACGAGATCGTCACCCCTGATGTGCCCTTCACCATTGACAAAGATGGTAAGGACCTTCACTTGGCGGTCATTGGGAAAAGCTGCAGCGCATGCCTAGGAGCCACGGTTTTATTGGAACACGTCACATTGTCTATTGATCTGTGTAAACAACTGTGCCACAAGACTGTCATTTAAAATTCATCGCAGCTTGTTTGCGCTCCGAGACAATGTCAGTCTCCTTGAAATGTCGCCCAGGCTGGTCAGTGGTTCGTGTTCAGCTGCAGGATTATTTATCTGTGAGTCTCGTAAAACAATATTAAATATCCAGTGAAAAGAGACATCAGATATCAAGGCTGAGCTGATATGATGCTGGTTCTGACAAAAAGAAAACACGAACAGGGGATAACGTGTGAAGACACAATGTTGGTTACAGTGTTAGATTGTGACAGATAATTTGTGATTGGAAATAAAAGAACCTGAGACTGTGTCTGATCTAAGTGAAGTTAAATTCTGATCAGATTCTGGTAATGACCTTGAGCATCACCAAAAAGGTCAAAGGTTTATGATGAGGCCATAAGAGATGTCAGTTCATATAACAAGCTTTTACTCTGACAGTGAATCACTTGAATCAGTTGTAGATTCCTATTTTGCGTTTCTTTCTAATGTTAAATATAATTGGTTGTGCTCATTTAATTTAATTTGAATCCACTTGCTTTGCTCAGGCTTCATCAAGAACTCAGAGAAACTGAGCTACGGCAAAGAGCGCATGTACAAGCTGACTGTGACCGCCTACGACTGTGGAAAGAACCGCGCCTCGGAGGACGTGCTGGTCAAGATCAGCGTCAAACCCACGTGCAAACCTAGCTGGCAAGGTATTAAAGCTCTCCTGCACTTGCTGTAGCTCACCAACCATCACCTGTTAGGTGTGTCTCTGTTGAACAAAAGTGATCCACCGAGGGCACGCAGGTTGCCATTGTAAAAAAAGAAGGAAAAAAAGGGTTATTCTACGTCTTTAATCCATAACGAGGCCTTTTCTCCTGTGTGAAAGAACTGAAGTACTTCTTAATTAACAATCACCATCGACAGCCCCTGTATAGCCCCTGTACAGCTCACCTGCTGTCTGTGCTGTGCTGAAGGATATCTTTCACTCTTTCTTTCTCTTTCAGGCTTCAATAAGAGGATTGAATACGAACCCGGAACAGGCAGCCTGGCCCTTTTCCCCAGCATACACTTGGAGACCTGTGATGAGCCCATCACCTCTATCAAAGCCAGTATTGAACTGGAAACCAACCACATTGGGAAGGGCTGCGACCGTGACACTTACTCTGAGAAGTCGCTGCACAAGCTGTGCGGTAAGTCACTGCTCAACAGGAAACGGTTATTGTCACTACATGGAATTGAATTTTTTTATTTATATATATATATATATGTATATTAATGCAAATGCCTAGTATAATCGCCGCTGTCCTCTTCTCAGGAGCCACTTCTGGCACCGTGGAGCTCCTCCCTGCACCGAGTAGCTCTGCCAACTGGACGGTGGGGCTGCCCACCGATAACGGCCACGACAGTGACCAGGTGTTTGAGTTCAATGGTACCCAGGCCATCAAGGTCCCTGAAGGCATGGTGAGCACCAGCCTGAAGGAGCCCTTCACCATCTCTGTGTGGATGAGACACGGCCCCGGGGCCCATGAGAAGGAGACCATCCTCTGCAACTCTGACAAGACAGGTAACATTCCCGAAGTTGTCGGGAATAAAGATTTTAGCTGAAACTGGACCGTGTCAAAGCTCCAGTCGGATTTATTTAGCTTGATTGTTTTGTGAGTTCAGTTTTGTTTACATATACTCAACTATAAAAACACATGTAGACCTATTGATTGGCAAGTCTATTGATACATGACAACTACATTGACTAAAAGTAATGTTAAGTCGTGTTTAGATATTGAAACATTATTTTTGTAGAAACGACAAAATGAAAGGTGTTTACAGTTCAGAAATGTTTTTTTGGGGGGGACTGAACATTTTTATGAATATATACTAAAAATGTCAATGTTAAAACTGAAGTTGACAAAAGCTGCATTGTAATAAGTAGCATTATCTTTATTGCTGCACATGTGATCTATGAAAATAAAATATATCTATACTTTAATAAAACAACAACAACACAGTAACTTCAGGCTATAAGCTTCATGGTACTGTAAAGTCTGTGTCAGTGAGGGGGAGTCCGTTCATCAGCCCTTGTCCGACTGCTTATATAAGAAGGATTACATCAGACAGGAAGCTCACACAGCCATGGTCTCAGCACCAGTCATGACCTCCGTTCAACACCGTGTCTGCAACACAGAAACGTGAATGTGTCACATTTGGTTTATTTTTTCCTCCATTTTACTCTTTAGTTCTTATTACTAAAAATTAAATTTTAAACTGTGAAGCACAAAATCACATTCATCAAATTTATATTTTGAAAAATTGAATGTTCACTGTAGTACACATCATAACTCAGCAGGGCGTCTGAAAGTGTCTTCCTTCGTCTGACCAGCTGCTTAAATAACCCAAAGTATTGTAAATAAGCAAACAGACAAATCTTAATATTTGTGAAGCTGCGTCCAGCAAATTGTTTTTTATAATAATTGTTTTGTTAATTAATTTTTCTAAATGAAAATTGAATTGACTTCTTCTTAGTCAAGTAATTGATTTTAAACATCTACAGTAATTTTCCAGTGTCCACAATCTTTATTTGATTTTTTAGATTTTTTTAAGACGCAGCCTATGAGGACTTGAGTCTATTTAAATTTTCTAGACCTATAACCTGATGTTCTGTTATCATAGCACATGGCATCGTGTGACATTTTCTAATATACTAAGCCAATCATAAGAACCAGAATTGGTGCAATATTCCCGAGCTGACCTCAAATCCCCGTAGTTATATTTCAGAGATGATTATTGATCCAATCTCCAGGCACATATGAGCTTGTGCTGGTAACTTACAGAGTTTAAATGTAATTTACAGAGCTCTTATATGTGTATCAGTAGGAAATAAAAAAATAATGATACCTTAGGTCACACAAGATTTAAGAATCTTCCCTTTGTTGTCTTTCTGTATGGTAATTACTTTTTTGCATCTTAGTGTCCTCTTATGAATGTTGCAGTTGAATTTAAGAATGCTATTAAGCGTCGTCTTTTCATTCTTGTGTCAGGGCACTAGATTATCACCTATCTGCCAAATATTTTTTCATGTTTCATGTTCTGATCCGCTCTCACAAATTCTCCTCTGCAGAGATGAACAGACACCACTACTCGCTCTACGTCCACAACTGCAGACTGATCCTTCTCCTCCGTCAGGATCCATCAGAAGCAGAGAACTACAAACCAGCAGAGTTTCACTGGAAACTCGACCAGGTCAGCCGCCTCTCTACTACCAAACCAAGTGCAAGTTAAGACAATGAGAACAGATTTATTTATGTTTACATTTACCGACAGGTAGTTGTAGTGTACTAGTGTAACCTTCACAGTGTGGATTTCAGCTTTTCACCGCCCTCGGTTGTGTTGTGTGCAGGCGTGTGACAAAGAGTGGCATCACTATGTGCTGAACGTGGAGTTCCCCACCGTGTCTCTGTTTGTGGATGGAACTACCTTTGAGCCCTTCCTGGTCACAGAGGACTACCCACTGCACTCCTCCAAGATTTCAACACAACTCACGATTGGTGCCTGCTGGCAAGGTAAACTCTTCAAGATTTATTTTTTTTATTTTGAAGAATGCTGTAAAAATAAAATGAGCCATAACTCTCTTGTTTGCCAAAAAGTACATTTATGTATAATTCAGAAGCAGTTATACGTTGTAAAGAAAAAAGTGATTTCCTGTTACATTCGAATGATAATATGCTTCTCTAACTTTGAACTACTTTTGACAGTTGATTAGTTAAATGCTCCCTGGTAATCTATTATTTTCTT
Source organism: Scophthalmus maximus (assembly GCF_022379125.1). Lineage (NCBI taxonomy): Eukaryota > Metazoa > Chordata > Actinopteri > Pleuronectiformes > Scophthalmidae > Scophthalmus > Scophthalmus maximus. The sequence goes on from NC_061517.1 coordinate 14,337,201, forward strand.
TTGCTTACAGCTTGTGTAAAATATAGCGTGCATGCTATTTTATCGTCAGACGATGCCTATGTATTAACTCTTGCACCCGGACCTCGAATGTAGCAACTGAATCTGTCCTGCAGATCCTCAATCTTCCTCCCTGTCTCTCCCTGCTCTCTCGTTTCTGTCCTTCACAGACAACTCAGGACATGACAATGACACTGAGACTGTCACTGAGCCCACCTCAGGTTGCTCAAGTCTTTCCCTTACTCCATGTGTCCACAATGTCCCACCACGCTAACCACATCCTCGTGCCATTTCCACTAGAATGATCCTCACACATTCTAGATGCAGAACAAACGTGTGTGATGTTTGCAGCATGATGCAGAATGGATGTGACTGGTGTGATTTTAATTCCGCCTGATTTTTATTATTTATTTATTTATGCTTTTTTCTCTTCATCCTCCGTTTATGCGCTGCTCTCACTGCAGCAGTGAGGCAGTTGTTCCACAACAACCTGATACAGAAGCAAAACAGAAATAGACATAAAAATGAGCACAGAACTCTGACGAGGCTGCACCATTTTGGTTGTGCTGGCTCTTCTCTCAGAACCTGACCTTGGGGTCAAAAGCAGTAGCTCCTCCATATCAGATAACACAGATACTGCAGCACATACACGCACACACTCGCGCACACACACACACACACACACCTTGCTGTGACCTTGAGATGTGGAAGTCCAGGTTTGCTCCTGACTTTGCAGTGATGCAGATTTATGCTTCTTGTGGTTCAGCAGGAAGACACAACGCGATCGTTTCACCTCTCATTCGACACCTCACTACGACACTAAAATGAAATTTCAAGGCTCCACATTTCAGATCACTTGTGCACCTTGCAATCCATCAAGATGCTTCCATTACACCACAAGGTGACAAAAGAGAATTCATTTGATCACCATCGTAGATAACCCCCTCTTTGAGTTTCATTCTTTTTCTGTTCGATGCAATGTTTCCTGCTGTCAGGCAGTGGTTCACCCTTTTAATGCAGATGTTGCATGCGTCTTCGGCCTTGTATAAGCTCCATCATCACTCTCCAATCTCGCTCTCCGGGGCCGCAGGGCCTTGTAAGGGCTCACACTGTAACTCGCATGAACGCCATTCATACTAGCTTTGCGCATTGACAGGGCATGCTTGAATCACCAACCTAGAAAAGGTCTGTGGAAATGTACACTCGAGTAACTACTTTTTTGGCGTCTGTTACTCTTTTCCTCTCTTCATCTCCGTCCCAACGTATATAGGTGGAAACGCTCGAATGGCTCAGTTTTTCCGGGGGAACCTGGCGGGGCTGATGATCCGCTCTGGCAAACTGGAGAACAAGAAGGTGATCGACTGTTTGTACACCTGCAAGGAGGGCCTGGATGTGCAGCTGCCCGAGGAGGTGTCTTCAGCTGTTAAGGTGAGGAGGGTTCAGTGTGTCAGAGACACAAAACGCACTCAACCTCATTCAGGCTGGAGCTGAGTGTGTTTGTGCTTTGTGGTTACCGTCATTTTCAGGCATCAAGCAGAAACAAAATCTACTCTGAACTCCTTTGATAGTTTGCATTTGCAGTGGAGTCCAACTGTCTCAGACCACTTTCCTATTCAAATGAAAGGTAATGTGGTCTCTGCCTTTCGGACCCACAGCTGGGTCATGTGTGAATTGTTAGCAGTTGAAAAATTATTTAAACAAAAGGCAGATGTTAGAAAAAAAAAAATCTGAAATACTCAAATAGTTTCTATCTTGTCAGTCATTTGGGAGGTCTGGACTCAATGTTATCATATTATATCGTATAAGAAATTGTATCGTATCGTGACAAACTGACTAACTGACTGAAAGTGCAGCTTCAGGAGACAATGGTTCCTCAGATGACTCAGGCCGTCACCTTGCTTTCCTCTCTCAGGTGGAGTTCAACCCTAACCAGTCCTCTCTGACCGTGGAGGGCGACGACATTGATGCCTTCGACAAGGTCATGCAGCACATCTCCTACTTGAACTCTCGCCAGTTCCCGACCCCTGGCATCAGGCACCTCCGCATCTCCACCAATGTCAAGTGAGTTGCAGGAGCCAAAAATACTTCACCACTTGTTAATTTTCTTCTCTGGCTCGGTCTCTGTCGTGTGTTACCTCGTCTGTCAGTCAGCAGCAGCCCAACTGTCACGAGACAGCTTGTGTCTGTCCAAGACATTCAGAGAGGGTTTGTCTGTCTGTTTTATATGTAATTGTTTTATCTTATTTCCATAACAGAAAGTAAACATGGGCTGTATTGGTGTTGAATGTTTCTGTATCTCTTTGATGTAGTTTTACAAGAGGGAAATCTGAGAAACAAAACATGATGATGTATAAAAATTACATATTGAGAGTCACAGGATTTCTGCTGAGCCTAATCCAACATCAGTTCCAGTTAGTTTTGAAGTTTTATATTTGTTTTTCGTCCTCGTGCGCACAAATCTGCATACCCACTGCACTGAATGTTGCTTGGTGAAAAATGAAATGAGTAATGTTCCTTATACTTACAGTTTCTACCCAATGAGTGCAACTTTCCCTGCTAGTGGTGCTGTTCCATTTAAATAATGTAGGGAAAGAACTGCAGTAGGCAATTTTTAATGAGTAGTTGCACAGCAGCAAGCAGTCAGTTCCTCGATTCCTTTTCCTCAAACACAGTTTAACATTCCAGCTGGTTCGAATTGATTCACTTCCAGTTGTCATGTATTATGTTATATCAGTCCCCAATCACAATGCATAATTATATTAAGGAAGTAGGGCACCTCCAAAATACCAGAGAGGGAACTGGTAACGCTCTTAATTTAACAAAAAAAAAATGATAAGGTTCTGGTTTCCAGGTATTGAAACTTAAATCTGCCCACAGATGCTTCAACGAGGAGTCCTGTGTAACGGTGCCAGATGCTGAGGGTTATGTGATGGTGCTGCAGCCCGAAGAACCCAAGATCAGCCTGAGCGGCATTGACCACTTCGCCCGCAGTGCCGCCGAATTCGAGAGCCAGGAAGGCGTGACGCTGTTCCCCGAGCTACGCATCGTGAGCACCATCACCCGCGAAGTGGAGGCCGACGCCGAGTCTGAAGCAACAGAGGGAGCTGACGATGACCCCACGGGTGAGAGAAATGCACACAGGACGCCTACACAACACTTGATAATGTTAAAGGGAATTAGTAGATATTTTTGACCCATTTCTGTCAGTGGATTATTGGTGTTTTCACGTAATAGCCTGCTCAACCTCCGACTTAAATATGCTGCCTTTCTACTCTAACGCTGCCGCGTAGGTAATCTTACTGTTGAACTCGGTGGATGTACAGTTGATAGCTATGTGAACATAAAGAGGCTCCCAAGGATTATGTCCGGAGGATGAAGGGATTGGCCAGACAGAGCGAGAGGGAGGGAGCGAGAAAAGAGTTAAGTTGTTTACTACTTTGTGGGAGGGGTCAGTTGACCAGCCGAGCCATCTGTCAGGCCTGTACATGAGCTGAGAGCAGGAGAGACAATAGAGACGCACAGAGGTTGACACAGATACAAGGCGATACCATGTCCTGTGGTGAGCAGCCGGCCATATGGGACAAAGGGGCTTACAGAGATCTGTTGCTATTACCTGCATCACCCCACCCCACCTCACACAGCCAACAGATGAGATGTCACACAGGAGCTGATTAAAAATCACCTCTACGGAGTCAAAAGATGCATGAAATATGAATCTGTTTCATAAGCTTCATGGAGAAGCCTCCGGATGGACTGTTAAGATATAGTAAAATGAAGTATCAAAATACTTTTCATTACTGTTTTCCATGTGTCTCACAAGTCCGTTCTTAAAAAAATAAAAACAAAAACTGAGAAGATAAGATTTCTGCATTCAAAGTATCACTGTGCTGGGGTTTTTTAATAAACATGTTTGCATTTAGAGCAGAGTGGTCAACTTGCAGGAGTCAATGTGATATAATAACAGAATATCTGAGCCTGTTTGTATTTGAATTATGGACAATAGAAGTTAGAGCATCTTCGGTTAGGTTGCACATTTCTACTGATCATGATTAGGATGGTTCTTCATCCACCACCACCAACACACACACACACACACACACACACACACACACACACACACACACACACACATATATATATATATATATATATATATATATATATATATATATATGTGTGTGTACACATACACACACAAGAAGATTTGAGTCTTTCAAATTCTTTAAAATGCGCAGAACTAATTTCCAGTCTTCAGAAAGCAAATAATTGACAATCAATAACGCGTGAAGAGCTCTATAACTTACTCGTCGTTGCAATTCTTTTTCCTCATGTTCATTCAGTTCAAGAGACAGTCGTGTCAGAGGAGATCATGCACAACCTGGACACGTGTGAAGTGTCTGTGGTTGGAGACGAGCTGGACGGGGAGCACGAGAGCCTGGAGGTGGACATGGCCCAGCTGCAGCAGCACGGCCTGGAGATGAGCTCCTCCAACCTGGGCCTCGTCATAACCGGTACATAGCAACTCTACATGGAGTCAAAATATGTTGTCATCAATCTGTCCCATGTCTCTGTGTAGGCATTTCAAATGTAGGTATTCAAACTTATAACCACAAAGATTGTTTTCGTCTAGTATGGAGACGCTTCCTGGTGACTGATGATCAGATTTCTTTTTTGACACAAGCTCCTTTGTGTGTCCAAGGTGTGAACACTATGGCCAACTACGAGCAGGTCCTGCACCTCATCCATTACAAGAACTGGCACACCGAGGCTCTGTTTGACAGGAAATTCAAACTGGTCTGCTCCGAGCTCAACGGCCGCTACATCAGCAATGACTTCAAGGTTGAGGTACGACTGACCTTTTCCATCAGTTGGGTCACTGAACAGCGACGCATTCCCAACACCAAACTGAAAGTCATGCCCTTGTTGCCCCTCTCTCCTCAAAGTCCCTTAGGGGGATCTGTTGAGAAGAGGTCCAGACGGTTTTACATGTACGTTTCTGTTTTTATTCTCTCCAGGTGAATGTTATCCACACGGCCAGTCCTGCGGAGCACGCTAACAACGCCATGGTGCAGCCCAACTTCATAAACCCCATCCACCATGCCTCTGTGGATCTGTCTGGTCACAACTTGGTCAACGCTCACCAGGCCTCAGGTACGACAACTTGGAAGCCTGACACTGGACATGTTAGGGTGCTACAACAATACGGAATATTTTTTGTCAAACAAAAACAAGACTGTGTTCTTGTACATGTTGCTTGTTGCACAATAAAACCCCGTCAAACTGTAGACATGTATACTATAAGAACGGAAAGACATTTTGCAGAACTGGTCATAATGCTGAAAGACACAAAACAAAGACAATCAGTTCAACCTCCACCAAACAAATTCTGGTGCAACACTGGATCTAACACATGTAAACCGTTATTTGCTAGTGGTTTATATTTTACAATCACTTGTTGAATTGTGATCGCACAGATGGATTACAATCGTATTAATTAGAAGTAGGGCACGTAAGAAACGCTGGCTGTTTTGTTTTTTACTGACAGGTTTAGGGATTATACTCGAGTGCCGTCTGTGACGTGTGTACAGGCGGCACGCTGAGCACAACCTTTTATTTCCCGGCTTCAGTAATCTCCGAGGCTGCTCACTAAGTCTGCCATCGCACAGGAGAGGCCCTTTACTGCAAATATGCAGCAAAGTGGAGCATGTTTGCAGGAGAAAGGCAAAGCTATTTAAAGATGCACACACACACACACACACACACACACACACACACACACACACACACACACACACACACACACACACACACACACACACCTATAGCTGCAGAAGGCATTTAACTCCAGTTTCCTAAGAATCCATTAACGTTGGGACTGGCACACCATGAAAGTGATGCCCTTGAAATGCTCTCAGCCAGACATGGAAGCTGCGTCTCCCCACATGAAGCCGTGAGATGGTTTTAATGTGTGAATGCGTGTGCCCATGTGAACATGAACATCATTTTTGTGTTTGGTTTGTTTTGTGTTGCGTTTGCTGCCTCACAGTGGTTCCCAGCGCTGCCACCATTGTCATCGTGGTGTGTGTCAGCTTCCTGGTGTTTATGATCATTCTGGGTGTGTTCCGAATCCGGGCGGCACACCAGCGAACCATGGGAGACCAGGAGAACGGCAAGGAGAACGAGATGGACTGGGACGACTCGGCTCTCACCATCACCGTCAACCCCATGGAGGTAAAACAGTGTTTGCACGGAAGCAAAATGAACTTTGACTGTTCACATATAGAACGTGTCAAATTGCCAGTAACTTGCAGTTACTTTAACTTCAACAACAGACATTTGTAGAATAAGTTAAACGATAACATCGGATAAGTGTGACGGAGAGAAAGGCTAAGACACTAAGACAAGTTGATGGCTCAAACTGCTTTTGTTTTATTACCAATGAAACTTAAAACACAAGAATATACATCCTGAGAAACAGAGATAAACACAGTGAGGCGTCCATCACCGGCCAGTTCAAACAGTTCTCAGCATCAAGACACGAAAGAACAGTTCAAATTGCTGAAGATATAAATCCTCGCCTCTTGTCTCTAATCCAGACGTACGAGGACCAGCACAGCAGTGAGGAGGAGGAGGAAGAGGAGGAGGAGAGCGAGGACGGAGAGGAGGAAGATGACATCACGAGCGCTGAGTCAGAGAGCAGCGAAGACGATGAGGGCGGGGAGCCGGAGGACCAGCAGGGGGCCAACAGACAGCAGCAGCTGGAGTGGGACGACTCCACCCTCACCTACTAAAAATCACACTCACTCACGCCAACAAACGCTTCGTACACTCAACACAAGCTCTCTCTGACACATACGCACACACGAACACACACACGAACACACACACACACACACTAGCAACTCACTATTACTCAACACCTCATACTCATTGCCCCCCCCCCCCTTCCCCCCCACATTTTTAATGTCTAAGGAGCCAGGATATAAAATATGAAAACAACAAAAAAAAAAAATCCCGTCAGCGTCGAGGTTTTCCTGTTGTTATCTTAGTGGTGGTACTCAATGTAGTGTAGTCATCACCAGATTGCTGATTTCTACTGTTTATTTTTTTATTTATTATATTTTAATTCCCAGGAAAACTACACTTAGTTTGAACCCTGCACTTTTTTTTTAAATTTTCCCTCAGACAAGAGGCGTTCAAATGGAGAACAATTTTATTTTCCCCTCTGGATGTATATACTTGCTTAACGCTTTTAGATTTGTTTGCCGCTAAACTCACGTATAGCTTTGACTTGAGTTTTTCTTATTAGTCCACAGTGAAACAAAAATTATGCTTTTAACAAGTAGACTACATTTTTCTCTTTCTTCTTTTAGTGCATGAGAATATTTGAAAAAGTCATATGTGTAGAAAAATTATTTGCTTTTTAAAGATTTTGTAAATATAAAGAAACCATGTAATTAGTCGATGTGTTAGTGGAGGCCTACTCAACAGGGTCCAATATCTAAAAAAATAAAAAATGGCGCGGTACGTAATGTAGAATATTTGTGTCACAGAAGCTGTAGCATGTCGCAAAAAATGTCCACAAAAGCTGTTCCATCATGCTTGTACAAAAAAACTGTGTCTGCTTCGCGATGGGAAACCCAGGACTGTTCAGCAGAGGTTTCCATGACAAAGTGGGGTCTATTTTCTCGTTTCTTTTAAGCAGGACTGGTTGATGGTTTCAGCTTCATACATGCTTTGCTTTGCTTGCACAGGTGGCAACGCTCTACTCCAGGCGTCACGTGGTGTATTTCATTCCCAGTAGATCTCACTGTTTTACAGACGGGACTTTCTTCTCTCTCCCCCCCCCCCCCCCCCCCCCTCAGAGTGATCATACTCAGAGAAATGTTAATGTACAAATTGACATTTCATGTGGAATGGTACAAACACCCGAGCAGCAGCAGCTTCGGTAGTGCTGTTAATGTTGACATATGGGTTCTAACATTTCTGCCAGTGTCATTGGACGAGCAGAGAGAGATTTCAGCTTTAAAATGTATTTTTTTCGCTCGTAGCCCAGTTCCTGCTATGCTGACAGAATTAGGGATGGAAGAAGAAAGAAATCCTTCAAACTTCTGAAGGAGCAGATTCACGACAGAAGGAGCTTTAGTGGAGTCTGGTTGAATATTGCAGATGCTGGCTTTGTTTTGGGGGAAGAAACGTGAAATGAAAGAATTTTCAGAATTGCTCTGTTGCAACTATATTTTCCGTGGCACAGCTACTCAATCTGAGATAATACACATATTAGATGCATTTTTAAACTGGTTTCTTTTTCTGAATTAAGCATCGTCTTTAGTGTAATTCATGGAATTACAACTGAGGGCTAGCTGCATCGTTTACAATAGGAGAAGGCTTTAAAAATGAATCTTCTTCTTCTGATTTGAATCATTTGAAATTATTTTTTTTGCAGTAGACCACTAGATTTTATTGTACATGGAACTGTACTGTAGAGTAGTTCTAAGATAATTGTTTACATTTGGTAAACTTATTTTTTTTCCTTCTGGTATTAAAGCTTATACAATTGATTGGGATCATGTGTCCAACCTCTATATCCTCTCAGACACTGTTGTAACTATTGAGTGTTTGTCTCATGTTTTATTTTTTTTGTTTTTTTGTGAACCAATTAAGATGTAAACATTTCCTAAACCCGCTGTAATTAAATCAGATCAGACTCGGGGCGTTGAAGTGAGCAGAATGTGGTACTGTAATGGTCGATGTTGCGAGTCCCACATTTTGCTTGAAAATCCATTTTCCAGGTAAAATTCAGTTCAGAAACACATCAAAGGCTCATTGGAGACCGTTGTTCCAGGCTATTTTTTTTGAGGATGTGAGTTGTTAAAAAAAAAAGGTTTGTTTGAATGAAATTCGTTTTTTTTCCCCGTGGTCTGTGGTGGAAATGTAGTGAACAGTCTCCCTTCAGCGATGACAGACGGTCTGAGCCGGCTGTGATGGGAGTGCCTTTTGCCTTCTGTTTTTTTCAATCATAGCGAAAATTCGCAGGTCTAACAACAACACTCATCCGTGCCCATTTATTTGTGGCATCGTTTTGTTTGTTCTTGTTGAATTGGTCAATTTCTGACATTTTTCTTTCAGTCAGTTGTAACAATAGAGTTCTATTAACCGTAACAAACATTTCACATAGATGTCACGTGTCCATGTTGATGTGTAGAGGAAGTAGATCCATATTGTATCTTCTATAGATATTGTACTAAATCATATTGGCGGAATCCACCTTTAATAAGATGCACAGTCCATGATGATATTGCTTTGGCAGCGTACATGGGTTTACTGTTAATTGACCCATTTGTGTACAGTGGAAAGTAATTTTCAACAGCGTCCCGTCGCCCGAGTTGTCGAGGAATGATTTTGGAGGGCAGCATGAAATTTCACAATAAGAGTATCGGCCTGCTGACGCCGATATGGTCACGGTTTCATTCAGTCCAACACATTTCATCTACAGTGACTCCACCATCTCCAGTTTTTCTGGGTCCTGTGGTTTCTGATCATCCCCCGAACAAAGTTTAAAGTTGGTTGAGTTGAACGTCACTGCCTAACAAACTGAAATGCAGCCATACTGTTGTAACACTAAAATGTAATGGGGGGTTTACTTACTGCATGAACCACAACGTTTGTGTACGTTCCATGTGGGGTTGTGAGACTGGAGTGAGAAAGGAGACGTGATACACTACTGATTCTCATACTGTCTGTTTCACACGTCCACAACACTCCAGATATATATATATATATATTTTTGTTTTTTTCTTTTTAAAAATTTGCTCAAGAAAGGTGACAGCATTTGTTTGTTTTTCTTTTCTTTTTGAACAATTGGATGTTTCCTTTGTGCTTGTTGGAGCTGCTCTCACTTTTCTACCAATTGAAAGGCAAATTGTAGTGAAGTTGATGCTTGCTCGCAAACAAAATAAAGGACGATGAGATGGGGTATCACTTCTGTCTGTTCTTGTTTTTCCTTCAATCACTGTTATTGCTGTAAGTGTGTCACTAGTGTAAACAGTGTTGATGGTTCATGCCCCGAGTCCTGGCGTGTTGAGCGTTAGTGTCCTCTGGTGGTGAAAATAAAATTCCTGTGAACCCCAGAAGTAAAAGAGTGCGACAGAATTTTAAGGTTCAACTCTGCTAACTTCTTATACGAACTATAAGTCCCCATGGTAACTTATGATGAACCGCTAACCTGCTCCGGACGAGGTTAAGTTCATCATAACAGATCAAAACCTGTCAACAGCTCAACCACTGACTGATCAGATTAATGGAAAATCTTCATTCTACATGATCTTGATAGGAGCAAAAGAGTTTACAGTTAAATGACAAACAATAAAGAGCAAAAGATATTTCTAGATGAGAGCAATCGTGATGCTGTTCCAGACTTTTAATTTGTCCACTCTGGTTTTAAAACAGAGCTTCTGATATTGGAGGGAGAGTTTATCATGCTAAATAAATACATAGGCAAATTAATATAATAGCACCAGATGAATTCAACAACAATCATTTGAGTCTCTAGGCAGAAAAGCTCCTGTGAAGTTGTACTTAATGCACAAGGCATGCAATGGCATTTAGTTTCTTCACATTTCTCTCTTGAATGTAGTGCTTCTGTTATTTTGTCCCAAAACCTTGTACACAGCAGTTTTTACATCTAAAAAAAAAAAACCTGCCACTCACACAGGAGATCAACATCTTAAAAATACCACTGTTGAATTTTTAGGTTTTAACACAAGACACACAGCAAGCAATAAGAAAAACAGCACAAATCCACACAGGATATTTCTCTTGAACTGTCTCGACAATCATCTACATTTATGTACACATCTTCATATTAAAGATATCATATGCTCGTACCTATAATACAATTATACACTTATCTGCACAACTAAAAGACATTTACAAAAGTTTTGGGAGGGGGTATAAAACCATATTGTTAAAAAGAAACAATCAGTGATCGATTGGCACATTTGATTCTTGATAATAACAAAGATCCAGTTTAAATTAATATTTTGTAAAATTACTATGCTTTGGTTTTCACTCCAGAGCTAGCTAAAGCCATAATCTTGTCTTCGGACCCTGAAAAAGAGAGCAGAGCAAAACAAATGTGAACGTTCGTCCCGGTAATTTGTGTAAATAACCGTTTCTGTGACATCACATGTTTATTCTTACCGAGGTTTGCGGTCACTTTTTCAAACTGGCTCAGGATTGCCGTTGCGTTTTCGGTGAGAAAAGTCGCATCCTCTGTAGTCAGCTGTCAGATGAGCCAAAAAGAGACAAAAATGCTGTTTAAGCTTTGATCAGACAATAATAAAAACATGTTTATAATGCTACAGCTTCTTCTGAAGGGAGATGTTGTAGCAGGTCTGTCGGCCTGGTGACACGTAAATGACTATAAATAAGTTAGTGCAGCTCAGACGGACGAGCACAAGCCGGTGACTCATTTATGAACCCGTGGAAAAACATCACATCTCTGCTGCGAGCATTCCTCACCTTCTCCCCAAGTTTTCTCAGGGCTGTGAGGATTTCCATTTTCTGCTGCGTGTACACGTCCCGCGACAGTTTCCCCACCATGACGTCTCGGTCCATCTACCCAAGGAATGATCAGACGACACGGTGTAGTTAGTTCGACACGGTGCATTAAACCAAACACAACAATCTTATCCTTGATACCGCAGTGCAGACCTCTGCTAGTCTGGTCCTCAGCTGTCCCGGCTGCTTCTTGGCAAAGAGCCGGATCACCTCTGGAGTTTTGAACGCTTGGCTGATGGCAGCCTGGATTGCCTGATGAAGACGGAGGCATTTAAAGGAAATTCCAGTCACTGTTCATACCAGACTAGTTGAAATGACGTGTTTTATATGCTACAAACCCCCTTTTAGGTTAATACACAGCAATAACACACTGTCCATCGGTGGTCCATACCAGCTGCATCCCACTGAGCTCATCCACGAGTGTCATGTCTCCTGTCATGATCTTCTGCAGGGAGTCGTTGAATTCACTCAGCTGTTCCAAGGTTTCCTTCTTTGTCTCCTCATACTCTTCCTCGTCCAGCTCGTCTCTGGAATAACAAGCAAGAGCATAGAAAATAGAATATGACGCCCTTTCTGGCACAGATCAGGTCCGTCACTTGTACAGCTACACGATGCAAACATGTTCAACATGTGCACCCTCCGTGTGACTCCACCTGCATTCCTCCAGGTCCTGAAGCTGCTGCATCAGTCTGTCAAGCTGCTCTTCCATATTTTGCCTCAGCTTTCCGGTTTCCGATTTCCCGCGAGAAGCCATCCTCCCGAACACGATATTTCTAATCTTACAAAGTGACCGAAACAGAAACAACAACAACAACAACAACAGAGAATAAGGCAGAAATCAGACAACATCCGTGATTGGGAATTGTCAACTCTTAACGTCAGAACTAGCATGCTATCTGTAGCCCGTCTTCACGAACGGCGAGAGGCGTTGCCGCAGTACGCGTTATAACTGTTTGACATATGGCTAAACACGAACTGTGTTTCTACTACTACAAACCGTGGAGGGAGGAAAGTGCCTCGGCGGTGAGCGTTGTTTGGTTAGCCCGAATAGCTAGCTAGCTAGCATGCTAAAGGAGAACCGCATCACTGGCTCTCAGTTGTAAGCAAATCCGCCTCGCGAAAAGGTAAATGTTCACACCAGCGGAAACCGAATCGATTAACTGGACCCCCGCAAACACAAATACCTACTTTTTAAATTGCGGTTACAATACATTTAGCGTTTGTCGAGGCGTTTGTGATGGTGAACGCAACTCAGTGGCGTGGGTGCGGCTGTTGTCTTCCTGCTCGACGTCAACCAATCAGTGACTAATGTCGTCCATAACGCCTGTGATACCCGGAAGCAGATTACACAGCAGCTGCCGGCCGCCACTGTTTCTCCTGGTAACTCAATGAATATCCACATTGTTTCATCGTGTGCTAACGTTTATGTTCGACGGATGCAGCGTACATTCGCTACGGTTCATAGGTATTAGTCATTGCCAGTGCCGACGTCAGATGAAGCCATTTCATATTCCATGACCGTTTCTATTTTCCAAACTGTTTGTAATTCACCTACATACGGATGTTGCGTTCCAGTTTACCTCTGAAATCGGGTTTATCGTTCCAGTATGATCTCGCAACTCGGAATTACGACCTCCGAGTTCCGAGTTCCGAGGTAAACTTGAACGCAGCAAGAGCGTCCCCCCGGCGAAGGTCAGGGAAGCAGAGGGGTGTTTGACATGTGACCCTCGGTCGGCTAACGGCACCGTCTTTGTTTCCTGCGGTCGCAGAGTTATCCCTGCTGCAGGATGAGGTATGGAGGCTCACGGTGTCACCCCGGTGGTCCTGCTGGCCTGCGGCTCCTTCAACCCCGTCACCAACATGCACCTGCGGATGTTTGAACTGGCTCGAGATCATCTGGAAGACACAGGTGGAGTGAAAGGACAAATGTAGCAACAACAACAAAAAGTATCTGTTGTAGAAAAACAGATGAATATGAATAGATGTATAAAAGAGAATAGCTGTATAAAAGACAAATGGAAGTTAAAACAAATGAATGAGTTCTTCCCAGGCCCAATTAAAAGTCCTGCATGCATAATTGTACCCAGTTAAAAGTACTTGTTACTCATCATTTTAACAGTCATAATGCATCATTTTTTGCAGACTGATCTAAAATATACAATGTGATGTAAAATCTTAATCTGAAAAGTTGCTACAAACAACAGCTGTCCAACAAATAATGTGGAGTAAAATAATTCCCTTCAGAGAAAGTGGATTCAAAGTATAAAGTAATAGAAATGTAAGATTAGGTAGAAGATTAAATATTCTTAAGTAAGAGTTGACTGTACTTCCTTAAGTACCTTGAGTATTTTTCACCTCTGATACTTTCCACTAAATGCGAGAAAATCTGTTTGGCTGGTTAGGTCGAACCAGCCCGAGGAAATTATTCCTTTCGTAAAATCATCAAACCTGTTTTGAGTCATGTCTTCATGGAAAAAAAAACCTCTTTCACAGTTAACTGCATCTAGTGCGCTGTTGCTTTTAATCACATGTTCATACACACTCCGTCCCTTGTGTCTAAGGTCAGTACCGGGTGGTGAAGGGCATCATCTCTCCAGTGGGTGATGGCTATAAGAAGAAGGGTTTGATTGAGGCCTGCCACCGTCTGGAGATGGCCAGGTTGGCCACAGAGAGCTCAGCCTGGATAGCAGTGGATTCCTGGGAGAGCTTGCAGCCCGAGTGGGTGGAGACAGCTAAAGTTGTTCGGTAAGTTGACAGATCTTGACTCTTGTTAGTGGCAGTGCCGGAGCTTGCTGCAGGTTTTGTCTTGTCTTGTCGTGACAAGTACATGGAAATCTGCCAATGAGTGTCAGGCTCTATCTGTCATGCTCATTGATCAGAGTTAATTTTCTTGTGGTTTTCCCTCTAAGTCTTCTTTGTCAGCGATGACACCTAGAGCAACCTGTTCTTTCAATTTCTTAAAACAAGTACAATTTTAATGTGCGATCATGATATCCGGGTTCAGTTAGTATATATATGAACTGGAATTATCAGTCAAAGGGTTTCTGTTCCTGACAAACAATTCTTCCTGACAGGCTCAGTCAACAGCCCAGTTTTGTTTTGTTCTGTTGCTGGTTGTAGCTTTCCTGAGCAGCAAATATGACCTGCAGTGATTTAGCCATAGCAAGTAAAGACCGTCTGAACACTTGGTGAAGATACGCCAGAGTCAGTCTGCAGAGCCCTGTCGCCGCGCCGTCACAGCAGTGTAAAGAGCTGCTCTCCTTTTTATTCAAAGTACGCTGAACCCTGAAGAATCATACAGAGAGCCGCTGGCCTGTTTATACAAAATGTATTAACATTGATCATTTCACATGTTCAAATTGCACCACATTCACAAATGCACGTCCTTGGGCTCCCAGCGACATTACCTGCCAAGTTTGAAGTTGATTTGATGAACGTTTTTCGAGATAGACAGATTACATACATACCTACATACATACATACATACATACATAGATTCCTTGCATTATAGTAAGATAACAGTGGTCGAAAGTAATGTAGTTTATTTAAGGATTTAAAAAGCAGACAGACCACTGACTAGCTGAGGTTTGTACAACATCTAACAAACTATATGTCCAATAGGGATATTATCTGAAAATCTGTATGTATTGTAGAAACGCTTGTATCATGTCGTCTGCACTGTTTAATGCAGAACCCTCCTGTATACATGTATAATATATTTATTTTGATATGCCCGGGGTGAAGTGAAGGTTACACATGAGTTTTCTGTCATAACGTGGTGCTGTACTTTTGCTGTTACCCAACTGGACAATCGTGTTTGAGAAGACATCTGCGTTTAATCTCACAGGTTCTGACTTGCTGCTGTAAAGAATTAACGTCGTTTGAAAAATAAAAGACATGGCTGTTATTGACTGGGCATGATAGTTATTACCATGGATCATTAAAATACTGTGCCCAGAGCCTCACAATCAAAACATGGAATGTGGGTTTGGTTAAAAAGTCATAATTAAAGATTGATTATGTAAGATGTTAAATTAAGCCAAAATATATCTATGTTATACAATAACCATAAGTGAAACTCATCGGAAGTTGTAATCAAGGGAAAAAGTTGATTTAAAAATGTACTAAAAATAATAAATAAACACATTTTTTCAATGTTCATTTTTGAAAATTCCATCTTTTTTTGCTCTTTTCCCTCAGGCATCACTTTGAGAAACTCACGGCAGAGCAGGAAAGCTTTGATGACACTGACACAGTCAAATACACCAAAAAGAGACGCATCGAGGAGAATTGTTTTGAAGCATCATCTCATCAGAAAAGGAGAGGTAGGTCATGGGTGACTATATGTATGATATTGTGAAACACGAATATTGTTCTCTCAGTCCTCCTTGACACTCCTCCCTTTTCCAATCCCTGATGTCAGACGAGCAACAAGTCGCATCCTGCTGCCACTGTATTCATGGTTTACTGTATTCGGCTTAATAACAGGAGACAATGGTTGAAATGTGTGGCTACTTGGGGTGTGTTGTTGAGTGGTGGGTGACACCCAGTCACATCACCTACAGCAAAGACAGTCAGGGTGTAAGACGGTGAGACATGAGCCTCCAGGTGTGAGAGAAACTGA
The DNA here is from genome assembly GCF_022379125.1 of Scophthalmus maximus. Taxonomy (NCBI): domain Eukaryota; kingdom Metazoa; phylum Chordata; class Actinopteri; order Pleuronectiformes; family Scophthalmidae; genus Scophthalmus; species Scophthalmus maximus. The sequence goes on from NC_061517.1 coordinate 14,353,384, forward strand.
TGCATCAGTAACACACAAAGAATACCATGTCAAAGTTGGATACTCTGTTTTACAACTTCGCACTGGTGACAATAATTTTTTAACTCGGGTGAAATCTCCATCATGTAGCTGCCCTGTGCAGAAGCATAGGCGCATTCATGTGCCATTAGTCAGTGACGCATACAGAGATGAGATGCTACAACTATTATTTCCTGTTTTTGATTTACGTTTGCCTTTCCCTTTGCTTTTATTGTTTTCTGCTATCCTTCCATTATTAACTCTATTCCCCCCTTTCCCTTTGTCGTGGAATTTTGTCCTTCGCACTTTGAGATTGCTTTGAGCAATGAAAAGTGCTCTATAAATGAAATTTCTTTATTATTATTATTATTATTATCCTCCCCTGAGAAACTGTTAAGATGAGTCTTCTCAGGCACCAAGCAAGGCCAACCTGTCTGTGGCAAGCCACAACAATCATCGAGCAGCTGAAGTCTATCTCGAGGTGTCATAGTCGCGGGGAGATGACAACATTACCCTGAACTAAATACACTACAGAGACCGGGAACAGGCAGATTGTCTTGGGGCGCCGTACACTGACCACCTTGTTGATCTGTGTAAACGAACCAGAAATCTCCTTGATATATATTGAGCTCTAATAATAAATACTTCTGCTTAAGACATCCACGTCCTCTGTCTCCCTGAATCAGTATCCACTCCTTCAATTATTCCTTTTCACCCTTCCCTACGTTAAGAAAAGCTTCATGCTACTGCAGTTTCTTGACAAGCTGTTTTCTCTACACTAAGACGGCCCACAGCTGTTGTTGCTGTGTGGTGCTGATGTCCTGGAGTCCTTCGGGATCCCTAATCTGTGGAAGCAGGAGGATATCGCTGAGATCGTGGGCCGCTACGGTTTGGTTTGCATCACTCGCAGCAGCAACGACCCGCACAAGTTCATCCACCAATCAGACATGCTGTGGAAGTATCGCAGAAACATCCACGTGGTCCACGAGTGGGTGACCAACGACATTTCGGCCACACATGTGCGCCGGGCGCTTCGCCGAGGTCGGAGCGTCAGGTACCTGCTGTCAGACGCCGTGGTCCGCTACATTCAGCAGTACGACCTCTACAGTGTCGAGAGCGAGCAGAAAAATGCCAACGTGGTCCTGGCACCTCTTCAGAGATACACGGGTGCCTCGAAGGAAGTTACTGCTGCAGCTGCAACACCAGACGCATGAGCTGAGGGCTGTGTGTTCACTGTGAATTTAAAACATATCAGTTTATTTATGCATCCACCTGTGCCTACTCTATAGAATAGACTATTCTAATGGTGCGTGTGTGTGTGTAGAGAATGAGCTAGGAGTCGACCGATATGGCTTTTTCAGGGCCCTTACTGATATCAATAATTACTAATCTAAGAGGCCGATAACCAATATTTGAAACTGACATTTGTCTGCAATATAAATGTCAGAAGGCGTCCAAATGTGGAATAATGCAAACTTTTAAGACATAACTTTGTGAGATAGCTTAAACCATATGTTTTAATTCACAGAACATTTCAACATGACCGTAACACAAAAACTGCAGGGAGCATTTTTTTGATATATATTTATTGAATTAGGACAAGAACAAAACTTTTTTACTTGCTTCATTACACTATTAGTTAAGAGCAGGCAATAATCTTTGTGCTGGAGATCACTGGATATGAAATAAACATCCCTCTTTGTTTTCTACCTTTCAGGCCTTTCTTTCCTTTTACAATGCTATTGTCACACAGATAAGTCATTCCAAACATCCTCAGTTGAGGAAGTGCCAAGTTGACACCTTTTGGTGTTTTGATTAGAACGCTTCCCATCAGGGCAGTTACGTTAACTTTCTGGTAATCATCACTGACGTAAGATAGCAGCTGAATTTGCAAATTGGAACAAGCTAAAGATTCACTTTGTTTGTGGAAATGAAAGAATAACTGATTAAATCACATTACTATCAGAGTCTGTGCCTAATTATTTAGCCTTTACTGTTGAAGTAATGGAATGAGAATACATCAAAAACCTCAAGATATTATTCAGACTGAAATGGTCCAATGCAAAGTAACTAAGGTTAAGTCTGTCTCATTTAAACACGAGTCATGTTTTGATGTCTCCGTCAGGTGCCAACGACAGAAGTCTTGGATATGTAGAGTCTTGGCTGGAAAACAACCCAGACAAGTTTGTTTGTGGTGAGCAGTTGACCTGCTTCATGCTCATTTGAATTAATGAGGAGAAAATACCTTAAAGGAAAAGGATTTAAAAAGATTTTTTTTTCCACTTGAATTCAAATATGAATATGAAATGCTTCATTTTGATGCTTATCCATAGCTTGTTTGAGCATTAAGTTTATTTGTAGTGTTTTTATTGCATAGAGCCTTAGAGTTTCTTGTAATGTGGTTGGATAAAAAAGAAGAAGGGAAAAAAACTTTCCCGTAAATGATCTTAAAAACCTTTGCTGGAAAAATCTGGAAGGCAAGGTTATTTGCGTAACACATTTCAACAGCAATGTAATTCTAAGTCCTTTACATAAGATATGAGTATTGGAAAACAACATAAGACAATACAAAATCAAAGCTTTGAGAAAGAATTAGAAAAGTTGAATAGAAAAATATGAATAAACAAATAAAATAATAAGAAATAAAAGTAATGTAAAAAAAATTTGCATTGCAGTGTTAAAAATTGGTGATTGTTTGATTTAATAAACAGCCGTGGCAAAGCATTGATTTGAAAGATTCTGAGAGTGACAGCCGGTTCTCTAGGTGTCTGTTCCACATATGTGGAATCTAAATGAATCAGTGCTTCTTTAGGTCAACTATCCTTGTGTTTGCTGTGAATGGTTGTTCAAACAATCTGTGACGCCTGACAGACATTTTAAAAAATTTAATAATTTCTCTGAAATGCACAGTGGAACCAGTCGGACACGTCTGACTTCCCCTCTACACCCTTGCACAGGTGTGAGTCCCGCCCTCGTCCTCCCCTGGTCCTCAGGTGACAGCGAATGAGGTTAAGGGCACACCTAACTATCTCACAAAACAGCATTGTCTCGGCCTCTTTTCAGATCTCATCACCCCAGCAATCTGAGGATCACATTTTATTCACACACACAGGCACAACACATAAAAAAGGGGTAATCAAAATGCCTGCCTGCCTCTGTGGCACATGGGACATCGTGAGCAATGTCAACATGGAGGGTTATATGATTGCACTGGGTAAGTCCTTAACGCATTTTATTCACTGTGCATTAAAAGACTTGAAATATTTGCATATCTATCTGTAAAACTAATTGTGCAGTAAAATGCGCACAGTTATAACACCATACCACATTAAATAGAGCACTGGGAGTGAAATTCATGGGGTAAACAATTATTTGTCTAGGTGTTGTGCTGTAACCCTTTGCTATTTAAGGTATGCATGGGACTATGTGGGGGGGGGGGGGAGTGTTTCCAGCCGCTGGGGGAGTTTGTCCTCTGGATTTGTCCAGCTGAAGCACTTCTCTGCCATTACAGGCATCAGCCCTTGTTTACGAAAGGTCGCTCTGAAACTGAAACTAAGGAAGGTGATCGAGCTGCAGGGGGACCAGCTCATCATCAAGACACTCAGCATCCTCCGAAACTACACCCTCTCCTTCAGAGTGGGCCAGGAGTTTGAGGAGTTCACCCAGGGACTCGACAAAAGACATGTCAAGGTGAGGATGAATGGGAGAGAGGCATGATAAATGGATGGATCATGCAATGCATTCTATTTTTTATTTGGGGCTGCTAAAAAACTGCTCTGTCTCCCTCCCGGCCCTCTGTGCAGTCACTGGTGACGTGGGAGGGGAATAAACTGGCGTGTGAACAGGTTGGAGAGAAGAAGAGCCGGGGTTGGACTCACTGGATCGAAGACAACAAGCTGCATCTTGTAAGAATATGAATACAAGGCTATTTTAATCATGTTTGTACAAATGTAAACTGAACAACTGTCCCACATTTACATTTTTGAGCAGTTTGATGGCACTGAATTTATTCAATATTTCTGTTGCCCATTACCCACAGGAGTTGCACTGCGAAGGACAAGTCTGCAAGCAGGTTTTTAAGAAGAATGTGCCTGAGTGAAGAAGAATGAAAGTTGTATTCGGTGAGGAATGACACTGTGTGTTAGATCCGCCGATTTAAACTGTGAACAGTAAAACAACCATGAAGGTGTGGTGTGGTATCTTCTCTGTAATGGGGTCTGGATTTACACCAGTAGATGGCGTCCCTGGATTACTTTTGTCAGATACTGGTGTGTTACTTGCTGGTGCTGGCCTTAAGTAAATAATTTAGATCATCAGACATGTTAAAAAAGCTTGTCCAGGCAGGCACTGTTATGTACTACCTTTTTATCTCTCAGAAATATTCCATTTGATCAAATACGACAAATGTGAGGCACACATTCTTTGCGGGGGCTGAAGCTACAGATACACTGTATCAGTTTGTCATTTTGTTGAGCTTTTTGTAAATAAAGACATAGCAGATTCATGCTAATACACTTATACTCAATGTGCAGCAAATAAGTGAGGTGCAGAGTGTTTGTATTTAAATTTTGTGTAATAAAGTGGGTTTGAAAGAAATGTGAAGTGACATCTTTTCTTATTCAATACTTTTTTCATGTCGTTCTACCTTCAGTAAAATGTATGAACTATACATTCCCACAGGTGATTGTGAGGCGGGAATTTAATATAATACGTAGTAATTGTGTATCTGTTCTTATATCTTATAACAAATAACTACAGGATGTGTTTTCCGTGCTGTTTTTTTTTTAATTGTAACAGTTGAAGTACTAAATGCATGTGCCACACAGCTGAAGCACCCCCCCTTGCTTTTAAGTCACGTGACCGACGTTCTGTAGAACCAAAATGGCCGCTGTTGTTGACGTATAGTGGACAGCTACTTTTCTTTTTGTTTAATTCTTGGTAGAAAACCAGCAAACGACAGACTTTTGTGAGGAGCTGTGTCTCACCACCCATCGTACAGCGGCGTCCTAGTTTGTATCTCGAAGACAATCGAGACTGACACGTATTCGTTGAACGAGTTAGACTATGCATATTTAGACCCAACACCGGCTAGCTAGCTAGCTGGCTCTGGCTGGCACACAGTGAGGCGGTTGAGCGTGAAATAGAAAGCCGATTGACCTGCGATGGAGGAATTGAGCGCCGATGAGGTAATGTGACAGCGAAACAGGGGCTCGAGGGAGAAGCGTGGCTCTCTGACATGATGTACACTTCGATTAGCAAAGTACTTTCTTAGGGCTCCATGTCAAATGGTGCTGCTACTAGCCGTCATGCTAACAGAGCTAGCTCAGTCTTAATTCAAGAAATGCATCCGTGACAAAAAAAAATCCCATTATCTTTCAACGACCAGCACAAATGAAGACGCGTGTGTGTGTGAACCGACGCGACCCGCGACGTGTTATTATTCCAGGGGCCCGTTGTCATGGAAGAGGGGCCGAGCTTGAAGCTGCATGTGGATGTCGGTGTCACGGTCGCTAGGAGGCTAATTTGAATGTAGCCGGAGAAGCACAATGCTAACTGCGCTAGCACGACAGAGGATCTTCACGCGCCGAGCCGCGGATAACAATCGGTTTCGTGGGAAAACAAATGAAACGGGTGTAGAAACGCACCGAATCACGTCGACCGGGTCCACACGTTTCCTCGCGGCGCATTTTGACCGATTGTGTGACGTTTTTTTTTGCCCGTTGAGTTGAGTTGGCTCATCTTCTCGCGGTAGGCTAGCTGACAGCGGCTAACGTTGTTTTGCTAACAGCCAAGAATTAGCCTGTGGGACGACTCAGCATAAAAGCCACTCAGCGGGCCACCATTGTGCAGCGACCTGTGGGCCACTGCTGCGGTTCCCCTCGAGCCACACACACTCGAGCCACACACTCGAGTCACACACACTCGAGTCACACACTCGAGCCACACACACTCGAGGTGGATGTTAGAGAGCAGTCGACCTCTGCGGCCGCGCCGAACTGTCCGGTCGATGACGAACGTGTAGTTGTGAAGCTCTTCAGTCGAGTTGTGACGACCACATTTGACTTTGTTCGTCATCTCGTCCATCAGAACTATCTTTTACCTCCAAGGCTGTTTGACTTCACGAGTGAGGAATTTAAAACCGACCAGTGCTGATTATCAGGGGCGACAATGATCATAATAATCCAATAAAACAAAGCAATCAAATAACTGAAATGAACTTATCTCCTTGCATTTCTTACTTTGCCCTGGTTAATTGTGCCACTCATTTATCCAGAAAAAAAACTAACGTTTTATTACACAATTCAAGCTCACAATGTGTCAGATTGTACTTTTGAGTTAATATTGAAATCTTTTAATTCAAGATTCGCAGAAGGCGACTGGCGCGGTTGGCAGGGGGACAGACGTCACAGCCCAGCACCCCCCTCAGCACACCCCTGACGTCCCCACAGAGAGAGACTCCACCTGGCCCCCTCCACGGACCCTCAGGTGCCGCACCCCAGCCCCTGCCACCAGCTGCCTCCCAACCGTTGGGGTTGAATGTCCACACTGGTACCCCTGCCACATCCCCTATGGGCACCTCTGGTAAGAACCCAATAGTATTTACATATTTTGGAATATATTTGTCCAGTTTGTCATAAATACCGTTATCGCAGGCTTTACTTAGGGTTAAGTCTTGCAATATAGTTTTGGTGTAAACAACTGATCAGGATTCAGTCCGCTTTTCTGGTTGTACTAGCTAAATTGATTTTAACTTCTCAATTATTGTTAACTTCTTCTGTGATCTACAGTATAACCTTATCATCCCACACACATTGTCCTGGAACACATTGTCACTGAGGCTTTGAACATAAACATCTTTGTTTGTTTGAGACTGAATGCAATACGTCAATAAACACAGCAGCAGATTGTTGTGACTACATTGACCCTGGTCCTAGCGATGTATGGATGCAGTGACAGCTTAGTGTCATTGTTTGTTGGCATGCATGGACATGGTGGTGTTGTTAAACAAAGATAACATTTTAGGGCCACTGCTACTATTCATAATTGGTTCAATTTTATGATTTCCTTTATTGCACTTATGCAAGCCTTCACCACATGGATATTCTAATTGACAGAAACAGTTGGTAGTGTTATGATTGTTGTGCATCCAGGCGAGTTGTTAATTCCAGCCCTTCGTCCACAGTAAGATCCTGGTTGTTTATCAGCTTTCGCTCTTCGTGTTTGCAGTAATGCAGGCTTACAATGGAACGGCACACAATGTTGATATTAAAACTACCAATCTGAGCCATTGTCTGATCCATGTAGTGTGTTAGTATACGTCTATTTTCTTAAATAACAAAACAATAATTTTAATTACATGTGAGAAGGTTTATCAGAACTGAAAACCACACGGTAAAAAAACGAATTCAGAGGCATAGTAGGAGGAATATGAATGGAATGCCAGGAAAGACATGACAGACTAAAATCCAACACAGAATGAGAAAAATATAGAATATATATATATATATAATGAGTTTTTAGGGAGATAAACCAGGATGCTGTCTGTATGAACCCAATCTCCTTTTTGAGCCGTCTAGACTTTTTGGGAAAAAACAGAAAAGTAAATAATCCACAAACTTGAAGACAGACTCACAATGTAACTACTATCCCAGAAACAATATTAAAGACTCTAATTTAAGACTTTAGTCAAATTATTTTGATACATCTATATCACTTATTTTTGTGCTTCAGATGTGCTCAGTTGTGGTGTTTTGCTTTTGCAGGGGTGGCATATGGCAGTCAGAGCAGCGAGGGTGTCAGCTCCCTCTCCAGCTCCCCCTCCAACAGCCTTGAGACTCAGTCCCAGAGTTTGTCCCGATCGCAGAGCATGGACATTGACACTGCCTCCTGTGAAAAGAGGTAAGAGTTCAAAGGCTTTATAAGCCCCCATGGAATAACAGTTAACAAAACAATACTTAACCTAAACCCTAATTTGTTTTTCATCTGAAAGACTTCTCTTCGCTGTAAAAAAATGTAGTTCTCATAATGTAGAAAATAAGCTTTGTTTAACTTCAATTATATCAGATACAACCGATCAAAATAGCGACAGATTTTCATGTTTTTCAAATTCACAAAAAAAGAATAATGAAACGCTTATTCACAGAACGACCCCAGATATGCAATGGAAATCTCAGGTGTGTTATGATGCCAAGTTGTGACAATATTGACTTGTTCCTTTTACTGCAGTTATATTCTTCTTTTGAATGTTTGTATCAAACGTTGATACAAAATGTAGTATTTTTAATATCAAGGCCTCACTTTTACAAGATCGGTTGAATATGATTGTTGTAAGACATGGGACATTGAGGTTTAAGTGTTGTCATTGTCACATTAGGGATGAAGGGACTTTTTTTTTTGGTTCCAGCATGTCCCAGGTGGATGTGGACTCAGGGATAGAGAACATGGAGGTGGACGACAGTGATCGCAGGGAGAAGAGGAACTTGACTGAAAAGGTAAACGGCAGCGGAGATCATCACTCCAACGACAGTCTTTTATCTTATATTACTCGTATACTTGACCTTGTTCATCTTGAAATCAGGTGAGTTTTTAAATGAGTACACATAAAAGCAGTATTTACAGGAAGGTGATTGGGGACTTTCCATCGACGCAATGTATTTCCATTCACTCATACATACCTGTCTCTTGATAGACCAGAGAGATCAAGAGATAATGATTATAGTTAGGATCTGAGTTACGCAAACCCTTATGGCATTTAGGCTGCAAATGGCTCTATAGTGTGTGATCAAACCGTCGCCGTTGTCTCTCCATTTCATCTTGACAGGAAACCTCTGCAAACTCGGATGTCTCTGAAGAACAGGCTCTGCAGCTCATTTGCAAGATCCTCCGCGTATCGTGGAAGGAACAGGACAGAGATGTCATCTTTCTCCCGTCCCTGGCTGCAGAGTTCCACCAAAATCCTAAAGATGGTGTGTGATTGGATAGCGTCTTTATCTCTGTCACCATAGCGAGCCGTTTCCTTTTCTTATTTAAATGCATTTGGTAGCTTGACAATCATATTGTGGTTATTGTCCTCCTGCAGCGTACTCTGACTTCAAAGACCTGATCGGCCAGATCCTGATGGAAGTCTTAATGATGTCCACCCAGTCCCGTGTCCACAATCCGTTTGCCAGCTTGACCGCCACCTCTCAGCCAATTGCAGCAGCCAAATCTCCTGACCACCGTCTGACGCTGGTGCATCCCTCCAGCCAAGGCGGCAGTCCCATGGGCCCCGGTGCAGGGTCCTTTGGAGCCAGCTCTCTGTCAAGGCAAGTGCCTTTACTCCGTACTTCACGCTCTGAAGACTCAAGAGACACTCGTCGTCGAAAGTGGTCTTAAAGTTGGAAGCTGCAGTGTGTGTTTTCCCACTCTTTCTGATTTTATCTTGGTCATTTTCTGTTTCTTAAGACATTGTTGTCTTCAGTATTTTTTTTGCTAATGGTCTTCTTATCAATGTTATCCACAGTCTGTATGGGTGTGGTAGTCCTCACCCAATGGCTTTGGATGCAGCCAAGAGGACTTCTCCATCTCTCCCCCCTCCTACTCCTCCCTCTGAACCCTCTCTACCCTCTACTCCTTCTACACCACAATTCATTGTTCCCCCCAGCCCACCTATCACTGCTACACCAAGACACTCCCTCAACCCTCCATCTGCCCCTTTGCCCATCTCCCAACGCTATCGCCCCTACTCGGTCACCTCCTCCTGGGGGGCTCCTTCCCCATCTAGCTGGGGACACAGAGGAGTCAGTTTCTTTGAACCCTCTCCTAGTCCAGCAGGGCCTTCTGTTCCTCCCAACACCCCAGTTCCTGTGCCACCACCCAGCCCCCAGTCCCTCTCCTTGAGCTCCCCTCGGGCTCGCATCCTGCCCTCCTCCACACCCCCTCCCATGGTTCCCCCTTCTCCCAGATCAATCACTCGACAAAGTGCGTTTGGTTCCAGGATCCCACCATCTAGGTATCTCATCTGCCATTTGCGTGTGAGTGTGTGGTGCACATGCAAGCAAACGTACTAAAACCTTACATTTGTTGTGAACCACTAGAGTCTTGCAACTAAACTAAACTTTTCCCAGATTTTGTATATATTGCTTCTTATATTAAGTTTCATGTAGGAATTTCTCATCAGCTCAAGCTTGCAACAATGTTATCATAAATGTTTTGGATTGCTTGTCTAAAAGTCAAGAAAAACCTGATATTTTAGCATTTATATGTTTATCAGCAAAATTAAATGAAATGGAGAATTCCTGTAGTAATAGTGAAAAAAATATAGAGATTTTTTTTTTGGTACAAATACCAAAATGTCGGATGGGGAATTAAAAATACACATATAATCAAACTTTTCAAACTCTTTAATAATTAAATTACATGAAATGAAAAATGCTAATATATCGGGTGTTCATGCAATTAACAGGCATTCAAGTTTGTTTTCCCTTTTTCCCCTTTTTTTTCTCAGTAATAAGACTGTGCTGATGACATACAGTGGGGTGTAAAAGACTGAGACCACTTTCCCCTTCAGGTGAAAGTGGTCCACACTGTATTATTTTGAAAGCTCTAACCCTTTTGAAGCTTCTTGACGTTTCTTTGCATTGGCTCAAGAGCACTAGATAGATAGACAGTTATTAGTTGATAAAACATTTCTGACAGGAGTACATAAAAGCTGCAGAGATAATGGCATTAATTAATATTTAATGAACAGCACAGGAAATAGTTGTCAAGCAAGCACGCAGCCCTCCAGCATGCTTTCCTTAGTGCTCCCTTCTTTTCTGTCCTCTTTCCTTGTGACAGTGTTACCATGACACATTTGTCTTCTTTTTTTCCCCCCACGTCCCTTCTGTCTCCTCATGCATGCACAACACCCTCTTCTCTCCCATTCGTCCCCCTCACTCCTCCTGTCTTTTCCTCGTCATGTTAGCCCCTTGTCGTCCCTGTTCTTCGCCCTATCTGACATGTCTCAGGACAGCAGTGATGAAGAGTCTGAGGAGGAGGAGGATTTTGCGCAGGTTCAGTTTGGGTCCAGGTACACCGCTGCACGGTGTGTTAATGTGTGTATGCTTGATCAGTCGTGGGTCCCCACTGCATATACCAGTGGGCCCTGGAAGCTTGCAACTAACGGCGCACAACTAGTGGTGAAAGATAAACCGAAGGAGGCCCTAGCCATCTTTGAGTGCTGTACTTATTGTCATCAGAGGTTGAGGCATAAGGTTCAGGAACTACAACTTTTGCAATATATGATGGTAAGTAATAAATACAGTGTCAACATATGAAGATTAAAGTCATAAATGTGCTGTAAACAGCTGCAGGATAAAGAAGTTGTCTGAGAAATTATCCTTTTCTGCCTTCATTTATTTATTTAGTTGGTTGAATTTAATTTTGAATCATTATGAATATCTGCAGTACCTTTAAATGTACAAGACGATATTTGACTGTGAAAGAGCAGCTGAACTTCCAATACCTGTTTAGTACAGCATGAGACTGTTGTCTACATGACTAGTAGACTTGATTTGCATGAATTGTATGCATGATTAAAATAGAAAGGTCAGACATATTTTCTGCTCTTTGTGCATTTCTGCTACGACTTAGTAAAGTA